>NW_027467782.1:29074444-29271932 GCF_004210375.1 Tachypleus tridentatus
TTTATAGTTTCACCACAATAATTTCTAATACGTTTTGTGTATCTTCATAAAAATTTCATCAACTGTGAATGATCATTAAATCATTTGTTGAGAAAAACATAATTTATAATGAAGTCTCTTTCACTGCAAGAGTCTGTGAATATGTGGAATCAGAAAATTGACTACTGTGGGTGTAAAGTGATTATCATGTAGATTAAAAACGTAAATCATCTGAAATTTAAATTTAAACATCGTAAATAAACTTAAAACATTTTAGTCAGTGAAACTAGACTGTATTTTGTATTATTCTACCCAAACTCTGTATGAGGTTTGTCAGTATGACCAATCTTGTAACCATTAAAATAAATCAAAATTATCCTTTTTTTTATTTGTAAAGTTGGTTAGAAAGTATTTTAGATTTAACAAAAGATTTGTCTTTATTATTAAGCCTGTATGGTTCATCAGCTTCTATATTAAACATTTTAGATTGGCAAGTAAGATCTATATTTAGTGCATGTAATGTCACATCAGAATAAGATAAATAACATAAATCATAGCATCCTTTACTGGCCCAGTAAAGGTTTCCAGTAAGAAAAGAGTATTGTCATGTCACTACATCTGTATTATTATTTATTGTGTTATACATCTTAAGGAACTCTAATAGTTAATTACTTTTTAAATGTGACTTGTTGTTCTGACAGATGAAAGAGGTTTGTAATTTTAAAAATATTTTGTTCATGTGTGTTCACATTTGTGTAAAAGTTATTTTTACTGGTCTTGTTAAAGATATGATGTTCCAGAGAAAAAAAGAAGATTTTTCAATCCAGCCCAACGTGCTCAAATTGTGGACTTCATTTTGAAGAGAAAAAGATTCAGTAACAACACAAACGAATCTTATGCATTTGGCAAGTGAAAAAAAAACACACTATATTTTAACATAATATGTATTTAGTTTCTTTTCTGTATAATTTACTGTGCATTAGAATTACTGAAAAAAATTCTTAAGCTAAATTTATACATTTTGAAAATATATTTCTTCATTATGAACTGAGTCATTAGATTATCTGGGAGAGAAAACTGATTTTTTTCTATTACTTTTATAAAATATGAAATTCTTTTATGTATCATACTTATACCTTGTATTTCAAAATGATAACACTTAGTGATGAGTTTATA
The DNA here is from genome assembly GCF_004210375.1 of Tachypleus tridentatus. Classification (NCBI taxonomy): domain Eukaryota; kingdom Metazoa; phylum Arthropoda; class Merostomata; order Xiphosura; family Limulidae; genus Tachypleus; species Tachypleus tridentatus. The sequence continues at coordinate 29,075,600 of NW_027467782.1, forward strand.
ATAATTAATATGCATGTAGGTAGCTTTTTCTGAGAGGTACTAAAAGTATAAAAAAAAGTTTCCAAACAAAGCAAACTTTTTAAATTGACTTTTGTAATAATTTCTGTAAATCTTCCAACTATTCTGAAAGGTAGTTCATCATGTTTACTTGTAAAAAAGTTTTACACAAAGTACCATCATATACAAGTGGTGATACAAATTTCAGTTTTGAGTACAAATTAGCTTTCATAAATTGTTTTCTCTTTTGCTGCAACCTCTTCTGCGAGTGATTCAAAGTGCTTGTTCCACAACTGCCTCCCGTGTTGTACACAAAAATGAATCACACACTTTTATGGAAAGTCTATGTTAGGATTTACTAACAGGAACAGCAAGCAAGTAAAATTTACAGTAAGATGGAAACATGAGCTAAACATAATTACAAATAAGAATCTGAAATTTGCATAGCTTACCTTTTTGATTTACTGATATATCCTTAAATTATTTAGTTCAGCATGATCAGATGGACAGGGCACTTGCAACACAGTCTGAGGGTTGCAGATTTAAATTTCTGTCACACCAAACATGCTTGCGTTTCAACTGTGGGGCATGATTGTGTAACAGTCAATCCCACTATTCATTGGTAAAAGAGTAGCTCAAGAGTTAATGGTGGGCAGTGATGATTAGCTGCCTTCCCTCTAGTCTAAATTTGGGACATCTAGCACAGATAGTCCTCAAATATTTCGTAAAAATCATGTTAAGAAATCTGTTAATTAAAAGTTAGTGTGTATTTTTAGGGCTAACACTTAAATATCTGTGTCTTAAAATACCCTTTGGGTTATAATGATTTGTACTTGTCATCATTATATTTTGTTTTGACCTTGTACTGACCAGCTGCTGATTTATTTTCTCATGTATATATAAAATCCCAAGATGGAATGTCCACCTGAACTTTTCTGTCATATTAAACTTTACAATTTAAATTCAGAGACTTGTATTTTTTAATGTAGTTTGACATAAGACTATCAGTGTGTACTAGAAGTTTTGTTATTTATCACATGATGTGAACAGTTAATGAATCTAATTTTATATAGCAAACTGACAAGAAGTGTTTAATATTCATAAGTTAATACACAGAAAACAAGAAGCTATAATTATTAGAATGTACTGATTGATTGGTTGGCTACCTTTGCTTATTAACACTTGATTATATCTCATAAGTTTCAACTAGATTAAGTTTTAGTCCTAAAATTAATTGTGCTGAATAATATTCATAAATATAAAATTAATAGCTATAACTGTACTGTACACAAGTAATCAATATTTCTCATAAAGATCTGTCTGTGAATTTCTAAAGCCTAAAATGAATCAGTCTGAGTGAAAGTTTCCATTTGAAAAGTAAAAAAAATACTTCTTTTCAAAAAATATTTTTCTGGCAAAACTTTACATATCATCTACTATTTTTTCAACCGTAATACTAATAGAAATGAAATTACCAATGTGCAGTGAAATGAGAAACTGAAAAATATGAAATATAATGAACAAACATGTTTTTTCCTCTCTGAATGCTAGGCTTTCTATTTTCTTCAAAGTTTCAACTTAGCATCTCCCTATACTCTTCTTTTAATTTTATGGTTTTACTGCCTGTACATAGAACAAATGTCTCCTGTCTAAAGCTTAGGAAGTTGTAATATTGACAGATTAACTGATGAATAAAGAAATAGCAGAACATAGGTGAAAAACTAAAGATGTTATGAGAACAGTATAATTATGATGTGAGAAAAATGTGAGTTCAAGAAGTCTTAATAGAAACAAATAAAATCTTTGTAACCCTGGGTATTCCTGATACAATCACACAGAAGTGGAAACCAATGCACAGTTAATTTAAATAACTTCAGCTGTGGTCCACTCTGTATTTTATGTAGAAAGTAAGCAACTTTCCCTAATGTTTAGGTCAGTCCTATATAGTTAGCATTGTAACAGGTAAAAACAAGTTGTTTTGTGTTGTGATATAATATACATAGTCGTTTGATAATAAACAGTTTGGAAAGAAGTCAGTTAATTCTGCTCTTAGACTGTAACCCACTATAAGTATTGGAGGTGTGTGTGCTTTTTTATTTGGACAATATATTGTACAGGTCATTCAAGATGTTGTAAAAACATGTTGGTTCAAGATGTCTTGATAGAAATGAATAAAAACCCACAATTTGAGCACTTTTGAAAAGTGGATCTTTCTTCAGTTACAAATTAGAAATGGTGGTGTAATCAAATGAGTGATATACAAATAAAGGTAGTTTAGTGACATCAGGAACATCATGTGGTTTTCCAAGAAATGTCTATTTCTCTATGTTCTTGTGTAAACGTCTCATTTCCAGTATAATATAGCCAATGGTGATAATATATGCGAAAAGGTGCAAGGAATATTTTACTTCAGAAATGGCTGAATATGTGTGTATTTAAAACTGCACTTATAAGTAAAGTAAAGGTGACACCTGGAGACAGGTTGAAAAAGATATACTAATTAGTTTATAAAAAATTATATGAAAAATTATCTTAAACAAATAGTATGTGTCAGTAAATTCAGCTTTCACAATATGAGAATAAATAAGCAAAGAATAAAAATAATTTTTTTGACAAAGATGAAACCAGTGAACGAAGATCAACGATTCCAGGTTCCAGATTAAGTCCAAAAGGTTGATCAGTATTTAGATTAGCAATCCAATAAGTTTCTTTTTTATTTCTCTGTAAGCTTTAATTTTGAATCCTGTTTTCAATGGTTCAGCAGAACAGTATAATGAAACCTTATTTCATCTGAATAAGAAAGTGAAAATTTGGTAAATAATAATATGGTTATAGGCTTCTTAAACTACTAAAAAAGACTTAGTCACTGGCAACCCTGTAGTACTTGACATGTGTGCTTGGGTTTGTTACGTATGATATGTGCGTTTCAATATATATGACATGATATATAGTGATGAATAAAAGTCATTGCAATCACTGTTAACATTGTTTTATTAAATATTTTTATATTTAAATATTTCATGCCTTATGTATTTATACTGTGTTTTTCTCCTATTTTTTCAGGAATAACAAAGCTTATCAAAGATCGTGTCTACGAAGCTGCCTTTCCTTTACATGAGGTCAGTTAACTTATTGGATTCTTCTTTCCAAGTGTGCGTGATGTTGATAAAGTACAATTTTTCATATGTTAAAAGTATTGTTCACAGTTATTTCTACAGCCAGTGTGTATTATATCAGGTTTATGACCTGATGAATTTGTGTGATAGGGTTGCTCCTGTAGTTTGTTATTAATATTATTTTCCAGCAAAGTACACTTTAACATATTTTTATTAGTTGATATTTCACTTTCTGTATCAGTAAAATAATGGTTATGTTGATAATTTATTTTGACGTATTATTAGGGGGAATGTCATTCTTCAGATGACAAAGCTCCCAGGAAATGGTTATTGAACAACTGGGCTTCGTTTTCAACAATATTTAAAAAGCAACCCCTTGATGACATCAAGTGAGTGTTAATAATTTCCTGGACAGAATTTATTTATTTAATATAAAAAATCACTTGGTAAAAGTTTTGAGTTTTACCTAAAGATTGAAATTACCAAAAAAACATCTTATATTTGTATGCCATGTTTAGAGTCTCAGTTGGAGTTTTATTCTTACAAGTTGTGTTTTGAAAGCGATCATTCTGAATACAATAATTATGTATAAGGAGAGTCAGTCATGATAGGAGGGAGAGAATTCTCTTTTGTTGCTATTGTATTATATTTATTGAGCTACAAAATTCAATAAAGATGTGGTAATAACCAACCAAAAGAGATGTAGATCTAATAGAATTAGCATGTAGTTAATCAGATGTTTCTGTTATATAATAGTTTTAATTTCTGAATTTCAAAAGTAAAATATTTTAATTTGTAACGTCTTAGTGTTTACATTTCTGTATCACGTGATGGCACTTGTTTGTTTAAAATTGCTAAACTTAGACATCTTTTCACTTGTGTTTGGTTCACTGAAATTGAATACAGCTTTCAGACTTGCAGATTTTCGACATAACATAAAGTATAGTTACCAAGCCATCCCAAAAGCTCTGTTCGACATAAGTCTTTCAAAATGTAAATAATTCTCTCTCTCTCTGTCTTTGACATTTGCTATTACATTATTGATAACCATTAGAAAATAAATATTTAATATTCTCTTTTATGTATAATGTCATCTCGTTCACAGGATGGCTTTTAATTTTTTTGGAACATAGATTCAAATCTGCTATTACTATGTTTAGTTTAACCAGCCAAGGAAAGTGTTTTGATGCACAATGTTTAGTTAGAAAACCAGTTAAATTGTAATAATTATAAGACATTGAATTCTTTGTGTTTATTATTGTTTGTGCTCTAAATTGTGTGTATGAAATTAATAAATAATTTGGGGAAAAATGAAAAACAGCCCCATGGAAAATTTGGGTTAGCCTCTATCAATACTTTAAGTCTTTGACAACAAAAGAAATTACAGCATTCACAATAAAGTACTAGATTTTTGTTATTTTTTATGCACATATTTTGTTTGTTTTTATTATAAAAATAATACTTATTAGGTAACATTAGAATATATGAATGAAGAAATAGATTAATTTATTTGCAATATATGTATATACTTTTGAAGATTGTTTGTATGACATAACTTTATGCTGTAATTTGAACGAAGTGTATACAAGGTGATTCCTGGGTTGTTACATAGGCTTAGTATGAAGGAAGTTGTCATATTTAACTGATACAAGCCTGAAGATAGTCAGGATAAACAATGATAAGCTTTTATTGTGCTCTGCAGGGATTTTAGAAAGGAAAAATTTTCATATTTTTTTTGGTGTGGTTACAAGGTTAAACAAATGGCCTGAGCTCATGTAATGTGAAGGTAGAGACACTAATGCATGACATATAAATATTTTCCAAAAATAACTTGATATTCAATTAGAAGATTTTAGAAGCTATGCAAATGAAATTTGGAAACTGTAATATTAAAGATATAAACATATTATTAATTTTAGCATGAAAATCACTTTGCTCTCATACTAATCAGAGTTTAAAATTGAGACAAATCTTTATAAAAAAAAAAAAAAAAGGTTCTTATGGATTGATTTTTTGGAGTTCCTCATTAGTTATTGTATCCACTATATTTTGTTTGATAAGAATCACTTTATTGTTTGTTCCTTTCAATTTTTTCAGGGAATATTTTGGAGTGAAAATTGGCCTCTACTTTGCTTGGCTGGGATTTTATACCTGTATGCTGATCCCAGCTTCAGCAGTAGGAGTGCTGTGTTTCATCTATGGGTTCTTCACCTTGGTGGGTGATGCTCACAGGTATGAATTAGGGGAGAAAAAAGTTAAAAGAGTTATCAAACAGTTTATTATTTTTATAACTCATGTTTGATCATTTTCTAAATTATACCTCAAATAAATCAGTTATTTAGAGATATGTAATTGATGGAATGTGTTAAGTAATTAATCACTGGACTAATTAATCAGTGTTTAACTAATTAATTATTTTGCACAAGACATTTGTAGCTGGAATAATTGCAAAGAGTAATAATTGGAACCATTAATTTTTATTGGTTGATATGTTTTTAACCATTAATGTACCTAAAAATATTTTCAATAATTTTTGTGACAAATTGATTTAAACATAATTTCAATTAATTAGTTAGTTTATGTGGCATTATCATTGAAATTGATAGTTGTATATTATGATTGATTTAAATGTTCAACTGTACTGTGTTTATTCTATAAATTTAAAACAAAATTGCATTTTTTTTTTTTACAGCAAGGACGTCTGTGAGAACCACAATGACGTAATTTTATGTCCTCGGTGTGACATAAAGGATGTAAATATGAACAGCTAGGACAGACATGCACTTTTGTCAAAATTACACATCTTTTTGACAATGGTGCTGCTGTATTTTTTGCTGTTTTTATGTCACTCTGGGGTAAGTATTATATAGATTTACATGTTAAAGTTATATAAATAATATTCTCTTCTTCAGACTCTGTTAGAGCTTTCATACACAAAATATCAAATTTTTTGTAAATTAGTTTTAAGACTTTTTTAAGTTACGCTTTTCTTATGCCTATTTTCTTTTAGCATGTTGACTATCTAACATGCATAGTAATTTTGATTTTAAGGTTAAAAATGTTTGTGTGCATCAGAAAATGTTCAAATTTTACATATAAAATTTTTATAACCTCAGATAATTATCAAACATTTTTGTACAAAGAAAAACATAATGTTTTGTCTGTTATTTTTACTAATGAAACTCTGTATGGGCTTGATAGATTTGACCACTATAAACAATTAGGAAATTAATATAAATAATGCCTTTTTCATTCTAGAATAACTACAAACTATAACTCATATAAAATAGCTTAAATTTGATAACATTATACATTTATATAGAAGGGGAGGACAAAAGAGTGCCTCTCCCTTGAAAATGTTAATTTATTTGATATTATTTTGGAATAGATCTTGTGAAGTGCATTTAACACATTTTTCTATTATCAAATAAAATATATAACAAATTAACAGTATTTTCGAGGAGGCCACTTTTCTTGTCCACACCACGTACATATATAAATTTATTATATTGATCTTTCAACTGTGTCTGGATAACAGTGTAGAAGTTACAATGACAAGGTGCATGTATGCTCATGCTACCATATCCAGTAACATAAAACTGACCTTACAAAGGACCTGAATTTTGGGAAAGTAACTCACTAAGAAAATCCTCATGATATGTGTGGTAATGGATGCCCATAGCAAAAGGGTTACTTCAACATAAAAACGTCCAACCTGCAATACTTGAAATGGTCTTAATTTCAAACCAACATAAAGCACATCAAATTTGCTACACATTCAAGACTTTAAACTTCTATTACTGAAGTCTCACATCAAACACTTCAAATTAATTCCAAAAGCATGTTATTACTTTGAGATATCTTGTCTGTAATTTGGGACTTTTCAAGAAAAAAGAAAACACTTTACAAAGTTTATTATTACTAACACTTTGGTGAACAAAAATAGTTGAATAAATTATCATGAGCCATATAAGTTTAAAGAGTAATTTGTATTCTGTTGCGATTTTTGTCTTTAGTGATGATAAACTTTATCACTTTGTTTTTATTTACTTTCAGCCGTTATCTTTATGGAATTGTGGAAAAGATACTCATCAAAATCACCCACCATTGGGATGCAACGAATTTTGACACCTTAGAGGTAATGTGTACTTTTATTTCAGTTATTAATTTATCACAATGGACTTGTGTATTTGACATGAACTTTTAACCATGGCAGTATACCTATTGTGATTGTGAAGGTACTAGTTGTGTCATGACAAATTTGACAGTAATCATACAAGTATTTTAATTATATGTTGTCAGTGTTGACTGTTATGATTGCAAAGTGATTTTTCATGTTAAGATTAAAATACTTCATTTAAAATTTTCAAATTTCACTTATGTAGTTCTTTAAACCTCCTTCATAAATATCAGATGATGTTTGCTGTCAGTAAAAAGTTTATTTTATCTGTTATTTTACAAGCTGTAACTTTCAAATGATCAGCCAATCTAAACATCCTCATAACCACCATAAAATTATGAAATAATTGTTAATTACTTTTTTATTGTGCTAAAATGACAACAAATTGTGACAATATACATCTTCTGTTTCTTCTTAATCTTACAGTTTTATTGACTTTTGAACCATGTTTAACTATTAATCCTTCCTTTGAGGGTTGCGGGTTTGCATTCCCATCACGCCAAACATGCTCGCCCTTTCAGCCGTGGAGGCATTCTAATGTCATGGTCAATCCCACTATCCATTGGTAAAAGAGTAGCCCAAGAGTTTGCGGTGGGTGGTGATGACTAGCTGCCTTCCCTCTAGTCTCACACTGCTAAATTAAGGACGGCTAACACAGATAGCTCTCGAGTAGCTTTGTGCAAAATTCAAAACAAACAGTCCTTCTTCACAAGTTTTAAATCACTTGGTGAACCTTCAGCTCATGTTACCCTTTTGAATTACATTAAACAATATGAAGAATATTTCTTATTACTATTCATTATTTTAGCTAATCTAACCTAACAACTTTCTTGTTTTTTCATTTTAGTTACTTTTATAGTAATAAATAAAGAATATTCATGAAAACATAAAATGTACTGTTTACCAGCATCTTTTTTTGTTCTTTACTAATGGCACTACCACACTAAATGCCCCTTGCTGATATAGTGGTAAGTCTATGGATATACAACATCATAGAGAACTATTGGCAGCTTGTAAAAGAGAAGCTGTGTGCGTGCTAAATGACTAATTTCCTAGTGTATGACATCATGAACGAATAAGATAGAAAGCCGTAAAATAACTACTTTATAATAACTAATTTACATAAAATTATTCAATTCTTGTAGAGGTGATAAGTAAATTATAAAAAAGGAAGAATCTAAGAACTTAAATACTATTAAAATTTGATTCAGTAATTACATTGTGATGCAAAGTTTACTTGTATACATCGATAATAAACTAGTTTAATTAAATTTTGAATTTAACTCTGTAAAAGGTTGTGACATATGCAGCTTGACCTTCTTGATGTGAAAGGGTTAATGACCTTGTTTTCCTGCCTTGAGTGGGTGCTCAGGACAAGTTTGTTTGTTTCCAGTATGATATTTACAGCTACTCTCTAGTATTTTCCTTTGAACATCTTTTCAAACTTTGATTTATAAAAATAATGTTTGAATGTTCCCTAAAGTTATTCTTTTGAGAAAGTTTCTCAAAAATACATGTTTAAAAATGTAAATTTCTTAACACACAGATATGATGTTTTACCTGAACTCTTGATCATAATGTGTGTTTTTTTTTATATCACCAGGAACATCCAAGGCCAGAATATTTAGCCAAATTATCAACAGTAAAGAAAAAGAAAGTAAACTTTATTACAGGGGTAAGAACAGCAGTTATCAATTTATAATAAACATCAAAACAAACATCTGACTTTTTGTCCAGTTGTTCCATTTGTCTTGTTTTTATACAAGTCTAGATCTATCTGTTGATGATGATTTTGCAATGTTGTAGTTGATTATCAGATTATAAGTTTTATGATGACACTAAAAGTGTTTGGTATTGGTTTTACAACAAAACTGTAACTAAATAACTCTATCAAACAAAATTAACAAGCGATGTATCTTTTGTATAAATTCTTTCTTAAAATTATTAAACTTAAAAAAATGCCTTATTCTTCTTCAAAAATGCAGTTATTTTGAGTAAATGGTCTTCAAAGGTACAATTTTAAAAGGGTGATAAAACACTTTTCTAAAAATAATTCAGTGTAAATGCATTACATGTAGTTTAAAAGACAGCAGAGTATAAAAAATACATGTGAATAACAAAAATTTAAAAGATCTTGGTAGAACATTGTTTGAAATTGAAAGTTTAAAATGTCAACTTTATGCTTGTTTCAAATATTCTCATTTAAAGTCCCCGCCTGGCTGCCAGGTGGTTAAGGCGTTCGACTCGTAATTATAATGTGATGGTCAATCCCATTATTTGTTCGTAAAAGAGTAGCCCAAGGGTTTGTAGTGGGTGGTGATGACTAGCTGCCTTCCCTCTAGTTGTATACTGCTAAATTAGGGACAACTAGTGCAGATAGCCCTCGTGTAGCTTTGTGTGAAATTTAAAACAAAGCAAATAATTTAAAGTTCATTACATTTATTTTATCCCTTTTTTAAAAAACAAACAAACAAGTTAGATGTTCCAATGCCTAAGTTGTGGTTTTATTATCCCCTTCAAAAATAATGTAAATTGAACTTCAGAAGGAATATTACAGTAGTTTTCATCAGTTCTGGTTCTTTTTCTAAGGGCATGTGTTTGAACTTTGTTTCTTACGAGTTATGAAAATTTATTACTTAGTTTTTTACTGATGTGTTTTTCTAAATGCTTCTGTGATGTACACTGTAACAGGTAAACGAACCATGTGTTTCGTTTTGGAAGAGACGAGTACCGTGTACCATATTTTCCTGGTCTGTGGTGTTACTACTTGTGAGTATTTATTTATGAATTAATTTGAGTATGTAGGTGTGTACACTAGAGCTATGTGAACATTTAAGATTTCAGATTTAAAGAAGAACCAATTTTGAGAACAGTGAACTTTAGAAACAGGTTCAGTAGGTAATGAAGACTATTTGACACAGTGATGGTGTTTGGTATTCAGTGGGAATGAGAAATTTATCTGTATACAGGAATATATGTGTATGTGAACTTTATTATTAAAAATTATTAATTTGGGAAGGGGTGTATGGATCATCAGAAAAGTTGAATCAAAATATAAAAATTGTCATTTCAAGCTGACAACTCGGGACTCTTAAAAAGTAAACAAACTATTTTGTCCCCACTAAAATTGATAAGTACTGTAGGCATGGAGTTAATAGAGAGATTTATAATAATCTTAAGAAAATAATACAGACATTACTTGCAGCTGTATTTATTTACTTTGTTAGAGCCTTTGGCTATAGGCTTGACAATACAGTCTCTGCATTTTGATTCATGTTGTTTCTTTATTTTTCTGACAATCTAGAATGAGTTTTAATTATATTGTTACTTAAGATGTTTTTTTTTAATATTCATTAATAGAGAATACATTCTAAACTTCACAAGTGCATGTGAATTCAATTGAATGTTACATAATTTTTGACAGTTTACTGTTGCTTGTGCTTTATGTTCCACTTATCCACCACATATTAAAAATAAATGACACATATTCAAGATAAAATAAACATATTTACTGGTATACACCTGTAACATACAAACTGTAAAATTGTTCTCAAAGGACCATTGTGAAGGCAAAGATTGTATGATCACAAATTTAATGAGTAGCTTCCATCAGCTTGAACTATTATATAACAAAAGATGAACAGTAACAAAGGAATCTCATCAGAATGGAATAATGTTTCTTTTAAAAAAATACAACAAAGTTTAGTGCAACATAAACATACACAGTCACATGCTTACTTTGATAGGTTTACATAACAATATGTTTGTTCTTCAACAGCCTGCTGTGTACAAGTGTTTGTTAGAAAAAGGCAACACAAATAATTCTCTCAGTGGCACACTTTGCTAAATTGCTAATTATCAATAACTTTTACTACCACTACCTGTTTAAAATTGCAATAGCTATATGAAAGAGTAATATATGCAGTGGTAATAAATACTGAATATGTACTTGTGACTTTTGCTAAGTACAAAAAACAGTAGAAAGAATTACCGATGTGATATTGAATAGTAGCATCTGTTATGGTAATCATCCAGTGTCAAACAGCTGTTGAAATGTTGCCAAGGAAATAAATTTGAGTAATGATGAACAACAGTGGCTTGAATAACAATATCCATCATCAGAATCGCCTAATTTTGTTGTATCTGTTTCCAATAAAAACACTAGAAAATGCACAAGCTGTAGTTTCCAACTAATGCACATACTAGTAAAACACTGGATTTTTTGATGGCTAAAAAATGAAGGACTCAGAAAATTTCACAGCATGACATAATTAAGGATGGGGAAGTAAGTTCAAAAGTACTGTCAGTTTCTTGCAGAAATCTCAGTGGAGTCCTGTAACAAAATAAATATCATTTGAAATAATTTTATAGTGGAATCAAAATGATTAATTGTGGCTTGAGTTAAGCTGTCAGCAATAGATCTACAGTTTTGTTTGCTTACATTTTTTTTGTGATCTCTATTTGTGGATTTTAAATACCTAGTTTTTAATTATCTGCTATGTTGACTTTTTTTTAGTGCACAACAATGAGAAAATATGTGTTTAGAGTGAGACACGACCCCCACTAGGCACGTATAAAATTATTCCAGTAGGAAAACAGCCCTTTCAAATAAAACAAGTGTGTTTAAAACGTCTCTTTAAATAAAGATTTGTGTCTTTTGAAGTAATTATTTATCAAGGTTTTGTGACTTGTTTAACGTGAGTCCAATATGAAAGCAGTCACTCGGAACAACGTTGTATCTGTTATGCACTTATAACCACGTAAAGCATCTTTCACTGAAAATTAACTGATTTTTAAGTGAGCATTCCATACAGCATATCTTTCTATGTTGTGGTTGAAAATGCTCAGTCAATTTTGCTGTAGTTTTGTGTAACAATAACATGAATAAAAATAACACGATTAAGTAAGGAAATTTTAACTTTGTCTCAACAATCATGTATTTTGCTTATTATCAATCTTTTGGTGGTCCAGTCTATTTACAAGAAAAGTTTTCAGTGGTGTTTCAAGAATGAGTCTACTTTTAAAGGTTTTTTCCCAAATGATCAGAGATTACTCAAAGGCTTAAAAGAGACATCCCAGTACCACAGGTGGTACTGTTTTAGAGTAAGGCTGCATTCTTAAATTAAGATGACTTATAACTTCATGGTCATTGATTTTTGGTTCTATGTTTAAAGAAAAATTGTTTTTAAAAGATGCATTTTGTAAACTTGGGAGGATTTTTTTATTATTTTCAGTGAATCCAGTTTCCAATTTTTTGCAGTATGGTATACAAAACAGTTATTTCTCATAATTGTCTCCACGGATAGGTGTACTGTATTTCAAGATGGCTGGTATGGATATTAAAACTCTTATTAAAATAAATTAGAAAACAATGTTTCACCTTCTTAGGAATCTCAGGCCTTCAGGTTAAGAAAAAGTTTTAATACCCATACCAGCCATCTTGAGATACATTTTTTACTTGATGTGGGTTCCTCATCATCATGAAAGAGATATAGTTTTTCTGTTGCTTCACCTTCTTCCAAACTCTTTTCAGTCGATTGCCATACCTACATATCTTGGCAGATTATCTTGAAACTTGGTAGGGTCATACTTTGATCCAGTATGTCCAGTAAGTATTTTCATTTTTTTATTTAGGCTTTTTTAAGGGGTCAGATGCCAAACAACCCAAAATATATATTTTGGGCTCTTGCGTGGTTATATTTACAGCAGTCTGGAAGTCAACTGGCACAAATGTAAATATTCATGAGCTCAATGCAATGACAAACAAAAATAGCTAGATTTGCCCATTTTGAATCTTTTTTTTTTTTTTTTTTTTTTTGGGGGGGGTGGAGGCAGGAAGAGATCTGAAAAAAGCACAATTTAGAGATATTTGTTGATCATTTACTCAGCCATATTTTGACCAATTTACATGGTAGCTGGTAGAAAGATATTTTTGTACAGGTCCCAAACATTGACAAACAAAAAATTATGAAATTGCCCATTTTAGTAATTATAAAATGGGTTAAGATGCCACAGAAAAGCATAACTTTAGAGTTGTTTGATCAGTTGCAGATTTCATGGTTTTTGTTTTATCATATCCTGCAAAACAATTTGCTGCCTAGAAAATCTAGGCAAAGACTTAGTGAACCACTCCATAAAAGGACAAATAACCTCCAACTGTGTGAAGAAATCTGGACTTTAACTGCCAGACTCAGTTATAGTTTGCTACAGCAAAGTGTTTTTTTTTAAGTTCCCTAAAACTATTTTAAATTTACATACATATTCTGTGTTACAGTAGGTCTTGATGCAGTGATTCTTTATAGAATTAAATTATGTTTTGTTCTTTAGATAACAATAGCTATTGCTGCTGTGGTTGGTGTGATTGTTTACAGAATATCCATTCAAACTGTTCTGTACTTCACATTGAGTGACAATCAGACACTAACCAGCATGGTATCTCTTACTACCTCTGTGACAGCTGCACTGTTGAACCTTGTATGCATCATGACCTTTAACCTGGTAGGTCACTTAAATGAGAAACATTAGGGATATGAAATTCACCTATTTCTAGTTGTGTAAAATGTACTTTTATGGCTTTATTGAAGATGATATGGATCAAATACCTGCTTATAGTGATATGTGTATATAAGAGTGTGTGTGTATATATGTATATATATGTATCAAGTACCTGTTTAAAGTGGCACGTGTGTGTATATATGTATATAGTTGTATGTAAGCATATTAGTTTTGTTGTTTATTTATTTTTTACTTTGATTTCTTAATGACTAAAAGGAAATGTTATATGTAATTACTTGTAATTTTTTAAGGTCGTTTCTTGTTTTCTGTTCAGCTGTAAATAATGTAATGTTTTTTTTCATGTTTGTATTTTCAAGAATGAAATTAATATAGCTTGGAATTTTTTTATGAATGCACCAAAATAACCATAAGAAAATCTTTATATTTTGCGTGCCAGAGAGATTATTAAAATAATGACAAACCCTCAGTATTTAAGTTCAGATGCAAGTAACACTACTATATATTTGTTTTGTAAGATCTTCAGTAGTACTTTTCAGTTTTGGCCATTTCAGCCATGGGGGCATTATAATATGACAGTCAATCCACACTATTCATTGGTAAAAGAGTAGCCTCAGGTGTGGCTGTGAATGGTGATGACTAACTGCCTTCCCTCTAGTCTTATGCTGCTAAATTAAGGACGTCAAGTGCAGATAGCCTTTGTGTAACTTTGTGCAAACTTCAAAACAAACCAAACCAAATAACTTTTCAGTTTTTTTATAAACACACCCATCATCATTGAGTGGTCAAATACTAGGCACAGGAATTAGTGTACGTTGATCATGCATTTGTTCTTTTACCTTTGGGCTGGGCATGTATAAATTTGAATTAGAAAAACTTGATTTAAACTCCAAAATTACAAGCCAGAGTAAAAAAAAACAAAAGAGAAAGAACACTTAACCAGGGATAAAATTACCATATTCATATCACACTGATATCTGAAACATTTTGGTATTGTTTCATTATTTGTATGCTAGGCCTAGTGGTCAGTGTTCTGAACTCTGAACCTGGGGGTTTATGGTTCTAATCCTGTTGCAGCAAAAATGCCCTTCAACCTTGAGATTATGTGAATGTTGTAAAAGTGATTGTCAAATCCTGTTATTTGATTAGAGTAACCAAAGAATTGGCAATAGGTGCCATTTCATAGTCTTATCAGTTTAAAGTTAGGGATGGCTAGTGTAGATGTTCTTTCTGAAACAACTGACTAACTATTAACCTTTTCTAGATTTATAGAAGAATAGCCACCTTCCTCACTGAATTGGGTGAGTTTTACTTGTTTCTAATATTGGCAATTCCAAATGAACATAGGTTATTTTGTATGTTTTGTTCATCATTTTGAATAACAAAATTTAACCAGAATCTGACTGCAAAAGTTCTTATCCATATTTATTTTAGTGCTAGATAAATACTGTTGCAGTCACACAAAGTTTATCAGAATAATTTATACATCTTGAAAAACATATACATTTTATTGGTGAATAAATCCAAATTATGCACACTTTTCAAAATAGAACTTATTTCTTTAAAAAATTAATTTATGCCACATTATGCATGTTATCTGAATTTTTAATTAACTTTTCTGTTTGTACAGAATGTATTAAAATAACATTAGAAAGTAATTATGTAAAAGTATATTGAACATCACTAACAGCACACTTTATCACTTTACCAGTCTTAGTTTTATTATTGATCATGTCTGAGTGTTTTGTTAAATAAACTAGTGGGTCAGTGTGAAACACAGTAAAGTATATTTAGTTGCAATACCATATAGTCTTGTGATCAAAGCAGTGAAAACTGTTCACATTGCTAACATATATATGCAGAAATACATGAAAAATTGTATAGTATTTATATAAATATATTTATGATAATTTTAAGGTTAGATGATTATTTGTAACTTTTAATTTGGTATTATGTATTTGATTTGATGACAGTTCATGATGAAGAACAGTAAATATCATATACAGTGTACAGGGATACTGAAAAGGAAAACTTGTAAATACACATTTTAGAGGCAAGCACAATATGCAAGCAGTGCCATGGATATAGTATTTTTAGTCTTTACATAAACATCAACATGTTAATATGTAACTCAGATTGTCATCCTTTCTTGATTAGAAATACTTTTCCAGTGTGTTTTATATTTAGCATACAACAGACTTGTACATTCTACTAACAACTTGCAACATCTTGTGTAGATATCCATAATAAATTCAGAAATATAGTGAACATTCCATCTGTAATATGGCATTTGTCCAATAAACCGACCCCATGCATTTTATATTAAGGATATATGTGTGTTTCAACATAATTTTTTATAAACTTGTGTATGAAGGCTACTAATAAAATAAATTTTAAAATATGGAATTTTATTTTGAGATAAAATCATGTTACAATAAACAATAAAACATCTCTTGTTAATGCAGTCAATTGATGTAGAGATATTACATAAATTGGCTTCAGTACTGCATGTTATATATTTTAAAATTGTCAAAGATTACTAAAATGTGTATAAAATTACCATAAAAGATATTTCCACTGTAAAACTAGAATGTAAAGCTCTTTTTTTCTGTTACAGTATGGAATGAAGTCAATCATTTTGATTTAAAATTAACTTGTGTTTCCTAATGATTTGGCTTGAGAAGTAGTTCGTGTTTGCTAATTCATGGAAACTAGTGTATCTAGACCACAACTGTCTTGATCAACAGTCATTGGTATCCTACTTCTGACAACAACAACAAAAAATGGTGGAGGCTAAGATAAGGCTTAACATTTATTTAGATCATGGACAAATTAAGAACAATACGGAAAATTCGTCTTCAGTTCCTATGATTTGTATTTTATTATGACTTCCTCTCCCTCAATACAAAAATATTTGACCGTAGTATTTCTAATTACTCAAAACTACATTGCAGAAATATCTTTGCTCCGTGTGACAGCAGCAGAGTCACCTAAAAGCTGGACCTGAACCAGACGTAGAATGATATTTATAACTATGGAAAATAATGAATTTTGTAAATAAGAAATAATTCACTTTCAGACAGAAAGATATTTATACTCTAAAGATTTGATTTGAAGAATAGAACTTAATGTTTCACCTAAGAGCTCTAAAAACCTCTGACATGATGGATGTTAAATGAGGAGTTTAATAGTATTATCAATTGGTTGTCATTAGTGTTAAGGTAGTTTATCAAACATTTTTTATTTATGTCAACCTTTTTCTGTATGTTAATATTCTTTTTGTAAAATAGTTAATACTGTTCTGAAATATTGTATATAGAAATACATCGCACTCAAAGTGATTATGAAAATAGTTTGACTTTGAAGATGTACATGTTGAAGTTTGTCAACTACTATTCATCAGTTTTTACATTGCATTTTTTAAAGGAAGGTGAGTAATTTGTGTTAAAATATGAAATGAAGTTGTTTACAAAAAAAGAAACAGTGAACTCAAAATAAATGGTACTAAAAGACAGCTGATAATACATAGTTATAAAAACTAATCTTTCAAGTTGTTTTGTAGACTAACTTATTACTGTTCATAGAAGTGTTTAAAAATCACATGTAACATGATTTTTGAAACATTTTAATATCTGCATGTGTAGGTTGAAGTAGATTAAGTTGTTGAAGCAATGTGCTAAACTGTTGTATTTACCTTTATGTGTTCATTTTTTTCTACTTTTGTTGGTTTTAGTTTTAATACAAAGATATTATTACAATTCATATGTAAGAAAAATGTTTTAAGCAATAAAACAAACTTGTAACACCATAATAAAGGGTATTCCCTTTCAAATTCAGATTATAGGTAACTAATCAAATATTGAAGCACATTATTTTTTGTTCATTAAAAATAAACTTAGCATTATGAGGGCCCTTTATTTATAAATATTGCAGATAAAATTAATGTTTTAGCTGAATAATATAATTTATTGATGTACAAGTCTAAATATAACAAGCTAAAATGTTTTTTACATTTATTGTGCTTACAGTGAATTAAATGGTCATGGAAATTTTAATAATAACTTATTGAAATGGCATAGAATTCTTTATTTTTTAAAAATGTCCTAAACTTGTACTTCTTACCCCAATGACACAGCAGTATGTCTGCAAACTTACATTGGTAGAAACTAGGTTTTGATACTGGTGGTGGGCAGAGTACAGATAACCCATTGTGTAGCTTTGTGCTTAATTACCCACAAACTTGTGGTTTTACCTTTGAGATTTTAGGAGACTTAAAATGAAAAAGGACAATGGAGAAAGTGTGAATAGTTCATCAATACAGAATTGACTTTTTTAGATTTTATTTTTATCTTTATGTTACATGTGAAGAAAGTTGTTTATGTTAAAATTTATCTTTTGATGCAACAGGTTTGTTGGGTATCCAGGACATTACAATTCATTGTTTGGATATCGACAAGAGGAAGTATGTATAACATTGTCAGTTTTTTTGTTTTATAAAAGTTCAGATGTTAAACTGTTATTTAAATTTTCTTTTGTACACAGTTTATTCATAGTACCGTATAATAATTCCAAAACATACTTAACATCTGTTGACATTGTAGCTATTTCTCAATATCCAGTGTCATTAGCTGCTCGGTCCAGTGGTTCTTTGAAGACATTGTGTCGGCTGGTATGTGGAATACTTCTATTACACTCCTATCTTTTGTTTACATGATCTGGCCAATTTCTCTTCTGATGGTGTCCCAGTACTTCCTGTATATTTTTTTACCACATCTGCTAGGCTTTTACCAGAAATGAGTATTTTCCTCAATCATATACTCTTTTATTTTTTCAGGGTCCCTTTATTTTCATGGTATCTCATTCTGGGGTGAGTGCTTCTGAGGCAAGTATGCTTTCTCTTTTTGACTTGATACTAGCAACTACTTTCATTATAATTACTACCACCAGTATGCAACAGGTTCTGTCAAAATGAGGTGCCCTGTAAGATCATTTAGGCACCTACCAGATGATATTATCTTATTGTGGATTGCCACTCATGGACATTCATGAATACAGCTAAAAAGGATCTTGCTAATCTTCATATTGAATAAATTGTGATTGATTTGCTTTGAAAAAAATGTAGGGAACTTGATTCCCCTATTGCACAGTTTCCAGAGCTCTGTTTTCAGGTCTCCCAGTGCATTTTAGCACACCAGGCTGTATTAGTGAAGCTTGAGAATCTGTGGCAGACAAGAGGCTTTTCCACCAAAGTTTTTGAGTGTGTTCAACCACTCTTGGAGAAGAGGGCAAAGTCAGGGGTCCTCCTTCTAGGGTTTCTAGATGTTTTTTTTCATCTTTCAGAAAGAGTGGCTCCAGCCTTCCTGGGAACCTACTCATAAATTTGGTTCATATTTTGCATACAGTTATCTAGTTGGGGAGTGCAAAACCCTTCTCTTTGATCAGTGCCAGTTTTGGTTATCATTTATGGAGGTTGGTTCACTATATCATAATTTTGAAACTAAAGCAATTCCATTGTAAGTCCTTGGTTGAGTGCAGGTTCCACATGATTCCAGGGTTAAGTAGAATACACCTTATCCACTTGGTTAGAGACTGAAAACAAATGTTCATAATTCCTTACCAGATGAGTTCTGTTCATTTGTTGAGTATGACATATGGGATCCCATTATTCCTAGCCTCGGGTGTTACCTTTTGGACTTGTTAAGTGTTGCTTACTTTCGTGTCGTTATTCTGATGGTGCCAAATGCAACATTCTTTGGTTACATGTTGGTATCTAAAGTGTGTGTGTATATATACACATATAACATTGTGGTCTGATAACCATAGCCAGCAACATGGGATATAGGTACTACAACCCCTTAATTTCAACCCTGAGCCATAGAATCTTGGCTGTCTGGTCAGGGGTGGCCTACTTGATGATTATTCATATTCTGTTCTGCCTTTGATTTAGGAACAAAGCTCCAAGTGAAGAGCATATTTTTCATAGAGGTAGGGTGTAATTTCCACACTCTTGTACCACTTTTTCTCTTGGTACATTCCTGTTCTATACAAATGCTTTGTGTGTGGATCATGCCTGCACTGCCCCCTACACTTTTATCAATGTGAGATTCTAGCTAGAGTGTTGGTGGATGGTAAGTATTATTGGAAACAATTTTCAATTTAAGTAAAATGTTAACTTTTATTTTTAGATAACTTTAGAAAATAAGCCTTCTAGAGGCTTTTAATTTCTCAGTAATCTTGTAATTTTTAAGAAACTAAAACTGGAATGTAATTGTCACTTTTCTGTTCTTTAAGTCATAATAAATAACATCATGTTGTTGTTTGCAGTTTATTATTTATAAAATCCTACCTTTTTATTTACTTTTGCACTACCAAAATAATTAAGACAACTTGCCATTTTCAGACTTTCATTTATATCTCCTGGTAATATTGAAACATGAATGTTGTAAAGTGTCTTTAAAGTTGATATAGTCATGTGAAGATTGTATGCAAAATGGTGGTCAGTTGGCCAAAATGGCCATTAACTTAATTAACTTCTAAATACGTAAGGATATTATGAGTTAAGAATTTAAATAATAAGTTAAAAGTAACTGAAACATTGAAGGAAATATTTTATTAATAATTGTGTTGTTTGTTCTTAGTTTAAGTTGAAATTTGCAAATAGGATTTGATTTTATACTGTATCTATAAAACTAAATATGTTCTATAATTAAGGACTTTTGTGATTTTCTTTTCCAATGTTCTTTTTTTAAGTTGTCTCTTAGACATATTCAAAAGAATTTTGGTTTTGAAATTTTATCCCAAGAAATTATAAGTATCCAGCATTGTCACTGTGTTGTAGAAACAACACTAAACATAAAGCATTGTAAAACTATCTCCAATTTGCACATATCATTCAGTGTTGCTCAGACCTGTGTTTAGGCCTGAGTTTTATTGCTACTAGCAGTAGTATAGATCTAGGCTTAGATAAGATCCAAGATCAGTAATAATTATTCATTTATACACAGACAAATGTAATTTAGATTAGAAAGTAACATACCTAAATTACTTCTTTCTTGTTCTAACAAACTGCATTTTGATATATGTACATAAGCTCCCACATGACCTTACTAACCAGCACTGTTTGAGGTAATCTACTTTACACAGACAACACTGATCTATGACCTACTTTATCAATATGTATATGCTCAATCTGAAACCTGGTTAGACAATGTTTTGCTCAATAACATAATAGCAATCAGTCAAATAACTATAAGAAGTCCTGTATTTGCACTGGTATTTGGGACCTGAAGTCATAAATTCATGGTAAAAAACATGAAATCTTGATTTTATTCAAAGAACACTTCCTGTTGGCTGGGAAAAATAGCAATATTAACCCTTTTCTGTAGACATTTTTTCTGTGCATGTCTTAAGGTTTTAGTGAGTTACATTCAAAAGTTGATTAAAGTATTTTCTTTTCATGATATACTAATAAATAAACTCTGAAAACATAGCTCTTAATCCATATTTTAATAGTATACAAGTTTAAAGATTTTACTTTCAGAAGGCAATATTTAAAATAAAAAACTAGAATTTTCTAGTGTAAGAATTGTAACATTTTCTCTCTAGGCCTTTTCTTCTCTAATTTATTTACCACCCCTCCAAGAAGTAGAAAATGAAATTTAATGTAAATCACTTATTATTATATAATTTCACTAAGGCATACTATAATTTTCATAGCGTTTGATATTATTTGGTTCCAGAGACATGAAATCAAATCTATCTTGCCACACCCACTTGTGACGTCCTCTTTATTAGAAATTACCAATAAGTGTTTAAGCCACTCAGTTCAGTATTACTTAAAAACCAATAGAAAGCCGTGGTTTTCATCTGTCAAGTGATTTATCATATTGCAATGTTTCCTGTAAATAAAATTCCATATTTTGCTTTCAATTTAACCTTGATTGCCATGGGAAATTATTGTTTAAAAATAGAAATATCTTTAGATCAGTTAGGTTAGATTGAGTAAAATAAGTACTACTGTTACTACTAATAATAATAGGCCTGGCATGGCCAGGTGGTTAAGGCACTCGACTCGTAAATTGAGGGTGGCGAGTTTGAATACCGTCACACCAAACATGCTCGCCCTTTCAGCCGTGGGGTCGTTATAATGGTACAGTCAATCCCACTATTTGTTAGTGAAAGAGTTGGCACTGGATGGTGATGACAAGCTGCCTTCCCCCTAGTCTTGCACTGCTAAATTAGGGACAGCTAGTGCAGATAGCCCTTGTGTAGCTTTGCACAAAATTAAAATAAAACACACCAAAAAACACACAAACAAAAAACTAATAATAATAGTAATATTTTAAAAAATGTTCATGAGTAGCTCGTGCATAATGGAATTCAAAAGCATAGCAAGAGCTGCATATTTGTCACATGATTTACAACTTATTAAGGCATGAATAGTAATTAGTTAGGGGTTATAAAGGCAATAAAACAATAACATTTAACAATGTATACACATACACACACTATTATGAGCATAAAACTATTTAGTATAAACATAAGTAGTTTAATATCACAATTTAAAGTCATTCCAGACAGTCATTCTTCACTGCTTCATGGGTTACACCAGTAACAAGGATTTAGGTTTAGATATTACAGAAAAAGGTTTGAAATTTTTGAGACTAAGAAAAGTATTTTAAGCTAAACATGGAAATCAACATTCAGACTAGCAAACAGAAATTCTCTATTTATTCATCTATACATATGTAAGTATTCACAGATACATTTTAGTGAAAATACTTCATCAAAAAATATAATCTTTGGTGTGCAAAAAACTTTTTATGTTTACTTAAAGCCTGCCAAATGATGTGAATACATTGTAATACTATAACAAGCACAGAATAATTGTTAGGTCAGTTCCTGGGATTGAGCCTGTCATGAGAAACTTAAACTATGAAGAATCAATCAAAGTTTTTCATGTTAGTCGCACACATTCTTTAAATTTTGAGGTTTGAAACATTATTTTTTTGGACCATTTGATCCTGGGCAAGTTATTAGTGCTCTCACTCACTAACTTGTATCTTATTGTACTTTTCAGTCTTGTGTCCTTTCTGAGATATTTTTTAAAGTGGTATTGCCACAGTAATTTTGAAACTGTTTTTCTACATTTCTTTCTAGTGTGGAACAGGAGGGTGTTTGTTTGAACTCTCTTTGCAGTTAGCAATAATTGTGGCAGGGAAGCAGTTCATTAACGCCGTGGTGGAAATGGGTGTTCCGTAAGTTTTTTAGTTAAAATAGACATTTATTGTAATAATTTCATGTAAGAACATTTTCTATGACAGTTGGCTCATTTTGAGATATTAGAACTGTTGTATTTTTTTTTTCAAAAAGTGATTTTGATATGTTCAAGATTCATAGTTTATTAATGTTCAGTCAAACATGTAGTATGTCAGATTGTATGTAAAAATTAAACTATTTATACATTCATGTCAACAACAAAAACTGATATTATTTTAAAACTAGGTAAAAATATTTTTGTATTTATCTAGATGGCTGTTACGGGTTTACAAGAAGTGGTCAGTGCATAAAAGGGTCAGTGTGCTCATGAAAACCATGCACCCACTCAGTGGGAGAGTGACTACAACTTAATAAACCAGGAAGAACTGGGTCTTTTTAGTGAATATCTTGAAATGGGTAAGGCTTAAGTTTAAAATAATGATGTGAAAATAATTACATTAATAGATACATATGTTCTACATAAAAGTTGAACAGATTAAAATGGTACTTTTCCATGTCTGTGAAAAATGTTAGATCTTTAACAATGACCTTGTAGTTTGTACATCATTCAAGAGCCTTAAAATCAAGTTATTCTAATTGTAGTTAACTGAGTAACTGACTACTATGGAAATGAATGAAATATAATTATTTTAAGTATCTCCAACGTAGTTTAAAATACTTTTAGATATATAATGTATAATTAACAGTAAAGATGAAATGTGTGATATGATAATAATGTATGTGAAAACGTAGTTGGAGCAGCATTTAGAATGTTTTGATGATGTAGAAATGGATATGAATTGTGTTTATTGCTTAGCCTGAAGGGTTATAATGCTAAGATTAAACATTTGATTCCCGCTGTGGTTATGGGTCAAATTCCACATCGTACAACTTTGCATTTAACAAGAAACAAAGAAATTTTTTTTTAATGTTATGGGTTTCAGCTTGTTTTTCAGAACAGTTTAATGTATAGAGGAAACATTTATTAAATACCTGTAAAACAGCTACACCACCTCAATGATTAGTATTTTTTGGAACAGCAATTTTAAAGGTCCTTGTCTGTGTTTTAGTTTGTTTGTTTTTTAAATGAAACATTATTAATATGCTACTTGATTTTGATGTTAATGTTTCTGTCTTGACTTTCATGTTAAACTAGAAATTAAATCTCGTATTCAACCACCTTTAGACCTGAATCAACACCATAAGGTTAGAATTTCTGTGTAATAAAGTGTGATACTTCCAAGGAGTCACCACATGTATTATTGTTATTGTAGTCCACGAATTACATTAATATATTTAACTGTCTAAATCATAAAAACTTCCTCAAACATTAAATGTACAGTTCAATTAATAAACGTTTCTGTAATTTGTTCCCTTCTCCAGTGTTGCAGTTTGATTTGTCACAATTTTGTGGTTGCATTTCCTCTGGCACCATTATTTGCTTTAATAAACAACATCACAGAAATCAGGCTCGATGCTAGGAAGTTTATCACTTTCTTACGACGACCTGTTGCAGAAAGAGTTAAGAACATTGGTGAGTGCACAGTGTGGTGAATACAGCAAGCTGTTTAGTTTTAGTCTGTTAAGAAGAAAGTAAATTGACAATGTTACATATTTTTTATTTCAGACAAGTCTCTGATTTATTATGTTACATACATTATGTATTATTGCTCTAAATAATCACTAATTTGAATTTAGTTGTTATTTAAATGTTAGTATGTATTAAAATATGATATTTCTCAACAAGATTGGCATGTACTGTTCTCTATTATGACTCAAATATATTAAAATATGCAAAAAGAAAAACGACACAAATTATAATTATAGTTATTACAAATTAGGGTTTAGGTACAAGAGTTTTAGAAACAATACTGAGTTTTATATATGATCTAGAACCCGATATTTTATCGACAGTTCAGGCCCATAACAAGCAAATTCAATCCGAGTTGAGACTGTCACACATCACTTAAGCTGGCTATCTTGTATGGCTTTGCACTGATTACAAACTGACTTTTTCCAGGGATGCTATTTAATGTCCTTGTAGAAAAAATAATATCCCAAATTAATGTGTTGAAATTGAATGGTTTGTAATGTTCAAAATCTACTGCATACCTGGTTCCCAATTTTGTAGTTTTATGATTAATTGGTGTTAATCACAATAATAGCTTCTGAGGCCTATATCACACTGACTTTAACTGACTAATAATATTATTCCTGCTCTTGGGATGTTGGTTTATATAGTATATTGTGAGTTTCTAGAATATTCACCAAAGTTGGAAGATGCTAGTGTTTTCATAAAATAAATAAATATTAAATCTTACTCTTGAGATTCTTCTGCAAATTTCAAGAACAGATGGGACTTGTGCAATACACAGCCAACAATATACATCACATGCAAAAAAGGAAAACTATATTGAAATAAATGTAGGTACTAAAACAAATGTATCATGGTAAATCTGTTAGAAATCACAGTCTGAAGCTCTTAAAATGTAGACAATAATGTTGTGATACCCAACTTCTTTGTGACATACAAACACTCTTCCATTAACTGAGTGAGGACTGTCATTAGTAAATAATAACAATCATTTGACAGTCATGTGTGAACCAATCAGTTGTAAGAAATATTTGGATTTTAGCCTTTTAGGTATTTTCATTATGACATTTCTAGTTACCCAGATAGTGAAGTAATCTAATATTCATACTTTGAAGTTTGTTTTATTTCAAACCTTGATTTTTTTACACTAAATATACAGAGAAGAATTATTAGAGTTAATTAATAACTCCTGATTAGTCTTTAGTGATAAGTATTAATTCATAACTTAGCTGAGATATATATAATCCATTCTATACATGAATGTAATGTTAATGAAAGAGAATTGTTTTGTAAGCAAAAAAATAATAAAAAGATTAGACAGTAAAGTTATTGAAATATATTCCAGTTATCCTAATAGGTTGATTCTATTTTGATAGGAATATGGTACAGAATTCTTAATTCTGTTGGAAAGATTTCTGTCATCACAAATGTAAGTACAGAGAATTATGAGCAATGTTTGTACTTGTTCTTAATACTAATTGTTAGTAATATCACATACATTGATTACAGTGATAAAGGAATACTTCATACGCATGTATGATATTAGAGTGAGACACCTTAAGAATCATTATAAGTGAAATAAACTCTTTGCATTTCCTTTCAAATTTTATCTAAATTATGAAATTATTTTGAGAAACGTTTGATGTTTAAGGTGATTATTAAATTAATGTAATTAATGTTATAAGTATAGGTCAGTTCCAAAACTGTAACTTAATATGATCTCTTTTAGAATTTCTGTGTACTTGTGTTCTTTCTGCAGTGATTTTCTAAAGCACCTTTAGTGGGTTTATAAAATACATTGATGTGATTTCTTTTGTGAGTCAGTTTACAAGTTTACACCTACTGACCATTGGTTGTTATTAATTAAAGACGAAATTTTGTGCATTGAAGAATTGTCATGGTGTTGATCTATCACAATTTTGATGTGATATAAAAACTTAATTGTTACTATTATGAAGAGACAGGAGTTTATAATGTATTACATATTGATGTCAATAGAAACAATAAATTGTTTTTTACCTTTCTGATCACTTGAAGTACAGTGTTATTACTTTATTTTGGAATTCTATAGTATAATAATTCTATATAGTAAATTGATGTTCATTTAATATAAAAAAGTAACAATGTCATAAGAAATTTAAGATGAAAGTGCTATTATTTTCTGTTCTATCAAGCATGGTTAGTGATGCAATAGACATTTAACACAGTGAATTTTATTATAATCCACAATGTCAAACCCAGTTAACTGTGTACTATGACGTTTACATTTGTGAATATTTTCTTCTACATTGTCCAATATACTTAATGGTGTGAAACTTAATAATGTTTGCTCTTACACAATCAAACTAAATAATATTACAGTATATTATTTAAGGTGAAAGAAAGTGTGTTATTTTCTGAACTGTTAATTCTATATTCTTACTTTTCAGGCACTAATTATTGCCTTTACATCAAGTTTTATAGAGGAGACATTTTATAAAGTTTTCATTTCACCAGATGGGTCACTGAATGGATTTCTGAACTTTACTCTGTCAGATTTCAACATCAGTGACTTTCCTGGTGATTTGAATATTCTTTCTGAACCTGACACCAGTGTGGAATACTGCAAGTAAGTGTTAATTTTGTTTTATTGTTTCAAATTAACAGAGCATAGAAAACAATGTATGTGTGATTAAGAACCAGTGTGGTGTCTCTTTAACCCTACTGACGTGAGACATCAAAGTGAACAAGTTACAACCGTTTTACGTAGATTCAAACTTTAACCCTATTGACATGGGATATCAAATTGTGCAAGGTACAACCATTTTATTGAGTTAGTTTCAAAGTTATCATCCATGAAAGTATTTTTCATCATTGCAACAACATTTTTACCACAATGAACCAGATTCAAGGCAGTTGAATGCAACATGGTACATTTGGCATGTATAAGTTGGTGGAAATGATGCCTAGCATGCAAAGATAGATGGGTACAGATGATGTCTATCATGTTAAATGTATGGGTGGAAATGATGTCTAGCATGATCAGACATATTGGAAAAGATATCTGGTATGCGTAGATATTTCGATGAAGGTTATGTCTCGTATGCATAGACATATGGATTGAAATGATGTTTGGCATGTGCATATATAATGCTGTAGGTGATATCTAGCATGTGTAGATATATGGGTGGAGACAATAAAGGGTTGATTAAACTACTTAAAATAATACATATTATTAAACTTGGTACAACAAGATACTTTATAACTTAAATATTAGTATTACATAAGATTTAATTCTTAAGTTAAAAAATGAATATACTTCTCTACACAATCTGGTGATGCTCTGACTTTTCATTTACAAATATTTTTTTTTCTCTTCTCTTGTGAGGGTTTCAGATTGTTCAACCAATTAGAAACATATATATAGCAGATACTAACAACTCAGAATATAAAATTTCAACCCAAATGACAAATCCTTGTATTATCTTCTGTTTTTCAAGAAATTTGTGTAATTCTCATTTATATTGCTGTTGGACAATTGGTTGTATTTATATAACTAATAAAAAGAGTGTATTCTATCCATAAATCAGGCAAGTTTCTTTTTGTTTCGGCAGTCAAAGCCAATACTTCACGAAGCTAGCCTGATGGGTTTCGACAAAAAGTGTTGCTTTAAGTAGTAATTAATTTGTTTTTTGTTTTTTTATAAACCTAATTGTAGGTTAGTTAGAAATAACAGTTGTTTTACAATTCTATTCAAGTGCATTATGCAATATTTTTTAATGTAACATAATTATTCATAGTACTAAACAGAAATTTTATTATCCTTTTATAAACATTAAAAATAATCACAAGAGATTTCATAACATTCACCATCAGTTTTATTTTTTATTCTGAAAGAAGTAACATTTGTACAAAACTTTAATACATTTTTCTCCGAGGAAGATGAAAGGATTGTTTCTAGATTCTGTTTTATGTGCAGTAAAAAAGTTATACATCTTCAAGAGAGAGAACTTTACTGATTTTATCTTCAGCAAAATTTGAATCAACTACATCGACTCTCTCAATGACTGTATTTCAGGATTGATACACAAATATTGTTTAAATAAAACACAATAGAATTTGAAGAGTAAACCCTTCGATGATGTTATTTCTTTTCTGTTGGTACAAATCTATTAATATTTCCCAGACATCAGAGCCACAAAATTCCAACAACATCTCCTCACTCAATAGGATTTCAAAGGAACTTTTTTGGAAGAAAACTATAGAATTAATTTCTAACAATTTGATATTGCTAACAAACTTGGATATTGCTGTTCATATAAGAGCACAAAATGTACTTAGCTGTTTAAGTTAGAAAGTTAACTTTATTTTAAAAAACTTGTCTGAGTACAGATAACAATTTTAAGGTATAGTTAAAATTTTATGAAATGCAAAACATCCACTATAAAATAAGTTGTTTAAAATGCTGGCTTCTATTTTAAGGTCATTTTATTTCATGGTTTCAGGTACCAAGACTATAGAGAGCCCCCAACAGCAAGCAACAAATATGAATATAAGACGTTATATTGGCAGCTGGCTACAGCTCGCTTGGTTTTCGTTTCTATTTTTGTGGTTGGAAACAATTTTTCAAATTATAGATCTTATTTTTGATTAAACTTAATTACATTTGCAGTTTATTTTAGTTTATACTAAAATAAATCAATTAACAGTAGCTTTCACTTAAGGACATAAAATACAACCTTCTTTCTTCAAAAGATAGAATATTTTAAATGTTAATTGTAGAACTAACCTGAGACTTTATTTAACCAAAGTTTTCAAAACAAATATAAAGTGTGAATAGCTTTTATTAAAACACCTTTTATTTGTAATTTAAATTTTTTGAGGAAGCTAAATATATGTTTAGGTGTACATAAACCCACAGAACCAGTTGAGAATTGCTGTATTAAATTAACTTCAAGGGAGTTGGAAACTTTTAACATTTACTGAGACTGAAAATGTATAAACATTATAACTATGTTCAGTTGTTTTTAATGAAGCAACATAAATAGAGTATAAAAGGTAATACATTTTAATACAGCCAGGACAATCCTAGAATGTTTTTAAAAGTTTCAGTAACATTTACTAAGTTATCCTTCACAAAATGGATTGATTAATCATTTTTGTTAATAAACTATCCTTTTTATTACCCAATTCTATAAGTGTTAGATTTTTTTGTGGCTTCTGTTCATCCAGTAGAATGTTTTTCTTATTATGTAGCACTGATACTGTTCTGAATGACTGTACATGCTCATTAGTAATTTAAGAAGACTTCATGATTTAATCATTGTTCATAAAGTTTTATAATCTGTATTGGTTAAACAGTGTTATGTAAAAGGATTATGTTTTAAAAACTGCTCCAGTGAAACTTATGTTTTTCCTTTTTTAGTGTCTTGTATTCATCATGACAACTCTAATTTGTTGGTTAATACCAGACATTCCAAAGTCTGTGAAACTACAGATTAGACATGAAAATCACATCGTCAATGATGTGATTATTGAAGAAGAACTGAAAAGAGCAAAATATCTTGGAAGGAGGGAAACACCATGATTTTAGAACATCATTTCACAGATTGGTAATATTTAAAAATTTGAACAAGGCAGAGTTTTTTTCTGTTTAAGAGGTAAGTGAACAGGTTGATAATAACATCTAATCAAATATCTATGGTCAATGAAGTCCAACAGGGAATACAGTTTCCATACATATATGTGCCACAAGAACAAGTACGTTTTAAACTTTGCAAAAGTCTATGTTATTTAGAAAATTTCTTCTTTCACTTAACATTTGATATATTGCAACCTCAAAGGTCAAACCTTGTTAAATCTTAAACAAATTATTTATTTTTGTTTATATACTTAATGTTTACACCATCTTGGTGACAACAGTTTTAAACTGTCTTGTATTATAACATTGACGTTTTCTTTTGTTGAATGTTTATAAGTACTTAAAATCTTTCACGTATCTTTTAGAACAGGTGTCGGCAACCTTTTAGGTCTCGGGAGCCAATCTGAATTTAGAACAAGAATACTGCAGGAAATCAAAATAAACACTTATGTTACACACACACACACTTAATGAAATACTGTGTAAGTAAAACTAAAGAAAATGTAAATTGATTATTATATTTACAGTGTGTTCTTTTAATGACATTGGTGCTGTTACATAGTTTTGTTCCTTTCCCTGAAGTCTGTTTCACAATTGATTAAATGTAATTTCATATTCAGTTTTCTACTATTATTACTGAGCACGTTTTTTTTTGTTTTTTTTCTGATTTAGGAGAATCTCTGAATACACAGGTAGAACCAAACATTGTGAAGATGATACTATAGAAGTGGAAGACCATTCCAGAGTTGTAGAATGAAGTAATATGCCTGCTCCTGCACCTTGTTCAAGGTGACGTGCCATCAGAATTCTAAAGAACAAGACTTGAACAGTGTTAACAGATCAACAACAAATGCTACAATCTGTTCCAAATTGTTATCAACTTTGTGTATGAATCTCAAACTTGTGTTCAGAGTTTGTTTCAGAAACACCATTGTTAAGATAATGTTTACTCTTTGAACTGTTTTAGTGTCTCCACAATATTAAGTTCCAGTGTTTTAAAATAATGATAAATCAGGAATTAAAGTTTTTAATTTTACACTGGTCATCACTTTTAAATCATTGTTAAGTAGATTTAGTGAAAAAGAAGCTATGTTTTTAATAAAGATCTTGAACTAAATTTTGTTCAGAGGAAATTTATCTTAACCTTCCTTTCTTTAGTTCAAAATTTGTCATCTATATTGTTTTTATCAGTGTCAATATACGTTGGTTGTCAGTTGTTTTTTTTAAGTGTGCTGTCAAATTATCAACAGAAAAAAATTCTTGAAATGATTGTAACAAAGAGTACACTAAAGTTATTTGATTAACTCAAAGGAAAATTCTTTAAAGTTAATGAAAACTTCAGTTTATGAATTAGTACTTACTGTTATAAATGTGTGCATCATTGAAAAATAGTGAATATTCACCTAGATGTATTGGATACAACTTCAGTTTTTAACAGATTTGTGTTTAAGTATGTACTTGTCATAATCCTTTAATAATAATTTGAATCACTCGTTAGGGTGAATGAAAATTTTAAAGTAAATAAACACTAGTTTATTTGTTTCGAATATTTATGTAACAGCAACCGCCCCTAGATTTCAACTGATACACTAGAGGGAAGGAAGCTGCTCAATAACACCCACCGTCAACTCTCGGACTATTATAATTACATCACTTGACCGTCAGCTTTTAGACTATTATAATCAAATCACAAGGGCGCCAGCTCTTAGACTATTATAATTACATCATTTGACCATCTGACTTTTCAGACTATTATGATTACATCATTTAACCATCACTCTTACGGTATACTGAAAACCACAAAGTGTTTGCGCGATTTGTTTCTGCAATGGGATGCGAACCACGAATCCACAATCCAACACGCTAAGTGCTAAATCACGTCCTGCCCAGAGAGAACGAGCGAGCCACATAAGAGTAAAAATGTACTTAAGTAAAGACAAATGTTGGAAGAGAATTCTTCTTTAGATACGGTGTGTTTTGTTTACATTTATATTGCATTAAAATATTGTAAATAAATTGCATGTATATCAAAACTTTGTGTTCTGATGTCATTTGTGTTATTTATACGATAAAACTTAAATCATCAATCTCATACACTGGCACAGTTTTCTTTATTCTTATACAAGACGGTAGAGTACGTTTTGACACCGGAAATCCGATAAATATCTTTAATGGTTTATGTGCAATATGTGTGTTTCACACGTCTCACGCTACTGTTTAAAAGAGCAATATTTAGAATGTGAAATTATATTGAAAATTGCTTCGGTCACGGATGACGTTATTCACAGTTCTTGCTCCTAAAGGACAAGAAAGGATGTTTAGTTACGTACAGGAGAAAGTTATTCGTCAAGAAGAAAATGACCGAAAAAGTGAATTGATTGTCTACCGAGAAACCACGATAGCTCAAAAGAGAGTTTCAATATCAATAACAGTGGTTGTACACGCACGACACAACCTCGGACATGCGCATTTTATTTCACAGAAGATGTTTATCTTCTGTTTAATTACGAAAGCTTAAAGAAATTTAGGTGTATGTTTATTTGACAACACTGGGAAAAGTCGGCTATTTCTATAATTCGTTTTTGGTTTGTTTGTTTGTTGTTTTTTTGACGAACTTTAGAAACATTTCTATCAAAAATCTAACCGCATCTTGACCATTTGGCACGATCGCGAAATCTAATATAAGAATCAGAGTACTTTATTTCTATAATGGAGTTAATGTGGACAGCATTACATTCGAGAAAGTGGCGCCACAATAAAGATTTTCTATCAGGAATTGGGTCAAAGATCAAACTGTTTCAGGTCAACACTACATTCCAAAAAGGTGGTGCGGTAATACAGATTACCTATTAGAGATTGGGTCAAAGATAAAATATTTCGGGTCAACACTACATTCGAGAAAGTGGCTCCACAATAAAGATTTTCTATCAGAAATTGGGTCAAAGATAAAACTATTTCAGGTCAACATGACATTCGAGAAAGGTGGCGTCACAGTAAAGATTTCCTTTTCGAGATTAGGTCAAATTTAAAACTGTCTCAACGATTTCTGCTTCGTACCGCCGTTTCATTTCTGTATGAGAAGTTGAAGTTTAACGTGATCATAAAAGATATTGTGTAGAAAAACCCAGACTAACTTTCGGTTGGGACAAGTTGTTTTGTTGAAGACTACAGCAATAATTATGATCTCCACGCCCCACAGGTTTATAACCAATGTCACTCCCTTGAATTAACTCTAGTAACACTCAACAAGCGTGTTAAGGCGTGCGACTTGTAATCTGAGGGTCGCGGTTTCGCATCCCCGTCGCGCCAAACATGCTCGCCCTTTCAGCCGTGGGGGCGTTAAAATGTAACGGTCAGTATTTGTTGGTAAAAGAGTTGGCGGTGGGTGATGATGACTAGCTGCCTTCCCTCTAGTCTTACACTGCTAAATTAGGGATCTTCGAGTAACTTTACGCGAAATTCAAAAACGAACCAACACTCAATACTGTTTAGTTTAACGTCTAGAACAGTATAATTATTCTTAATACACTCCAACAAATAATATCAACAAAAGAGTGTCTTTTAGAGCTCAACCTGTGTTATAGCAGAAACAATCATATTGTAGTGTCTTTCAGAACAATTACTGGTGATTTCAACAGGGGCGTTTTGTATTAGAAACTTTTTACAACAAACGTGAGCAAACATGTCGTAATGTGTATTATTGTAAATATACGTTTTACTCAAGCACGTGAATATTGTATGCGTACTCTCAAGTTTGTGTATACAAATATTTCTACAATAAATTTTAAAAGTATAATCACTGCTGTATAACTCTGTTTTTTCATAAGGAAATCAGGAACGTTTTACCGAAGATTAAAAGAGAAGAGAAAATGTAATATTTCGTTTTTAAAAACAACATATTTTGATTAATGTGTAGCTACGCCTTCTCCGACCTCTTTCGTTTAACTTTTATTGCCTTGTAACTAGGCCTGTTGCCGGGAGTGTAGGTGTGTCATAATTATTTTGTTCGAGTCAAAATGTTGGTTGTATTTCTGTTTGTATTTATTATATGTGTGTATTGCATGCGACTCCCACGTGGTTAATGTGGTATCCTAAACTTTGTGTTAAGTCTTTTACAGAGAGTTTTCGTTTTTGTTTGTGAGTATTGAATATAATGATCATGCGGCTTGCGCTTCTTATTCCCCAAGAAATCTTTCCCCTGTGAAAAAAGTTTGGAGACCCCTGAGCTAGAAACAAACAGAAATACAACCAACATTTTTATTTGCCAAAAGGTTGTCAAAGAAGGTGGCATTAGCAAAAGCAATTGTCACATCGCACATAGTGAGTACACATCTGAATTTCACTAAGCCGCAAAAAAGTTAGTGAGATTTATAAAATTGGCGTTTGGCTTTCAAAATATCTTCAATTTTCGGTTCTGAATTGCTATATCTAATCATTAGAATTGCTTTCAAATGTTCATCAGTCAACTTTGATCGAAGTACCGACTTCACACACTTCATTTTTGAAAATGCTTGTTCACAGATATAAGTTATTCCGCACATTGATGTCATACCAGATTCGAACTGCTTCAGCTTTGGAAAATCATCTTCAGGTGTGCAGATGTAAAATACAAAAAGTTGTCTCTCTCTGTGCTTTGCTTTCAACACGTCATTTCCTTGCAAATCGATGACCTCCAGCTGAAGTTCCATTGGCACGTCATCAATGACACAATCAAAAGGATTTTGAAAAAGGAGAATGTCACTTTCGATTCTGTCGAGATCCGAAAATCTCTCTAAAAATGCTTATTTAAATCACCAATAATCTTTTTCTGAAACTTCAGGTTAACATCTTCTGTGATTCCAGCATGAAACTCATTGAAACACTGAAAATGAGAGAGGTTTTCTCCTTCCAAATGTGCTTCAAACAATGACAGCTTTCTCCGAAATCCTTTAATGATTCTATAGAGATCACAGACAAAGTTATTCTCCCCCTGAAGTTTCAAGTTCAATTCATTCATGTGGGATGTGATGTCACCAAAATTGACAACCAAGTTGGATCCGACAGAAGTGGATCGGCTCTATATTTCTCGATAAAAAAATATATATTTCTCTTTTCAGCTTATAAAAACGAGACAAGACTTTACCGCAGCTGAGCCACCTCACTGCCGTGTGATAAGGCAAGTCACATAAATCCGAATCAATTTCTTCAAGAAACACCTTGAACTGGCGATGATTAAGTGCAAGACCCCGAATGAAATTCACTGCAGAAATGACTTGTTTCAGTACGCAAGAAATATCTAAGTCTTTTCTACAGAGTGCTTGCTCGTGTATGATGCAGTGTATGAACAGAGCGCTTCAGAGTTGAAGATCTTCCAACTGTTTCCTGATCAGACCCGTCTTTACTCCAGCCATGTTTCTTCCTCCATCAACTGTAACACCTCTAAGCTGATTCCACTGAAGGTTATAGTCTTGCAAAGTTTTATGCACTTCCATGAAAATGTCTTCTCCACTTGTTCTTCCGTGCGTGCTGCAAACTGATGCCAACTCTTCCGTGATCTGAAAGTCCAAATTAACTCCACGAATGAACACGAGAAGTTGTGACGCACTCGAAAGATCAGTAGACTCATCCAGTGCCAGAGAATACCATTGGGAGTTTCTTGCTTTTTGGCGTATCTGTAATGCGATGTTTTCTCCAAGTTCTTCTGCTCTCCGTACAACTGAAGTTGCTGAAAGGCTGATACTTTCAAAGAAATTGGCTTTTTCAGGACACAGTTCATTTGCTGCTTCCATCATACACTCTTTGATGAACTTGCCGTCAGTAAAAGGTTTTCCTCGCTCTGCCATCCTATGCACTATTTTGTAACTTGTACGAGTGACAGATTCATTTTCAGCAAACTTACTCGTGAAGAGATTCTTTCGAGATTCAAAAACACGTATCATGGATTCAAATTTCTCAGAACGGAACTTTCCTGAAAATTTCAACTATGTTGATCGATGTTTTGTTTCATAGTGACGCCGAAGACTATACTCTTTTAAAATGGCAACACTTTCTGTGCATATCACACAAGTAGCTTTCTGTTTTCTTGTTTCCACAAAGAAGTGCTTTTCTCCCCATTCATCATTGAAAGCATGACACTCAAAGTCCACTTTTCTTCTTTTAAAAGCAGTCATGAAAAAAAAACAGGGTCTGAAAATGAAAAACACAGAGCGCTGTGAGAAAAGTATTGTACTGGTCCAAGAACGCACA
The DNA here is from genome assembly GCF_004210375.1 of Tachypleus tridentatus. Taxonomy (NCBI): domain Eukaryota; kingdom Metazoa; phylum Arthropoda; class Merostomata; order Xiphosura; family Limulidae; genus Tachypleus; species Tachypleus tridentatus. Next base: position 29,112,103 of record NW_027467782.1, read on the forward strand.
AACAAAATATATTGAAACGTACCTTTGGCACGAAACTCACCTGAGAACGAGTTTTGAAAAGCGCATAACCAGACTACTAAGAGAAATGAGCTTGCTGAAGCGGTAACCCAAGCCCGCTGAATTTACAAGACGAGTCGATGGGACGAGGGTTAAGTCTGTACTTGTTTTCGAAATCCTAATGCTTTTATAGATACGTGCCTCGATATGAATAAACGGGCAGCAAGGACGAAAGAAGAATTTTCCTATTGGTTAAAAATGCGCGTGACAGCCTTGTTTCTTTTTATCATAACGTCTTGTATTTGTCAGCTTGAAGCGACCATCGGTGTGATTTATTTTGTTATGACAGTCGGACATTTTAATTTCAAGCGGCTAGCTGCTGGCGGGCCGGTCAAAATTACCTCGAGGGCCGTAGTTTGGTGACCCCTGGCCTGCAACATTCAGTTTGTTTTTCTCCTCCATATTTGAGGGTTAAGCAATTGAAAAGTCGAAAGTTCGAGCGACCATGATACTAAAGACGTTCCTTTTTTTTTTTTTTTTTTTTACGGCTGAGGGTGCTTTATAAGTATGATCGTCGATTACATTGTTCGATATGACTTTAAACAACATCTTTATTGCGGAGGGTGTCGACGATTATTTGTCTTTCCTTTCTCGTGATTTGTGGGCCAAAGATAGAGACAGCTGCATTCTTTGGCGTTTCTCACCTGGTCATTAAGATTCGTGTTCCCATAGGGAATTTCAAATTCAACATCAATATTTTCATGCTTTCTTCCATTAGTGAATTTATTTATTAGTTGGATATTTAATCAGTTCCAAGTCTCTAACCTTGTATTCATTTCTTTTGGTATTCTAACATTTTGTTTGTGATCTCATATGTTGCAAAGTGCTCTGTTTTTAATTTTTCACATTCCTCAGATTTATTCATGACCTTTTAGTTATTTTATATATTTTTATTTTAAGACGAAAAATAAATAAAATCATTGTTCATCAGTCACAACCGATCAACAATAACAATAAGAGGTGCTTCAATGTGTTAAAAGTTCAGCTGTCTTTACCTGTCCATCTTCCTATCTTTATCATGCTGTTTTCCTATCTTTATCTATCAGCCTGTCTGTCTTTACCTCTTAGTCTTTGTGTCTTTATCTACCGGTGTTCCTTCTTTTTATCTACGCGTTTTCTTGGCTTATCCAACAGTTTTCCTGTTATTGTACACCTGTCATCAAGGTACTGTTAATATAATCTATAAGTGTACTCACCCATTTCAGTCTCTTGGTGTTGGGCTTCTCTGTGTCACATTTTAACGATCCACAGAAGGTAAAGTTACAGTAAAGTGTGAATGTTGTATTATGTTCTATTTAATATTATAGAGACAAGTTATGGCAGTATCCGTGTAACAACTTAAATAAATGTTTTTCTTTTCTTTTCGAGTTACGAAGGGAGAAGTGTAATGAGTAGGAACAACTGTGTTAGAATTGAAACAACGTTCCAAACGAATAGTGGGATTGGCCGTCCAATTATGACGCCCCCACTGCTGAAAGGGCGAGCATGTTTGGTGCGACCGGGAGTCGAACCCGCGACCCTCGAATTACGAATCGAACGCCTTATCTCACCTGGCCATGCCGGACCAAATCTGAAAGAAGTCAAATGGTTACAGCGACCCCGTAACAATAAAATCTTTGAATTACAAAAAATAATGAACGACTTAAGGCTTGGGCACCGTATGTTTGCGTTAGGCTTAAAACTAATTGAATTATGAGCCAAGGATAGAACCAGAAACACACACATACACTTCATGCTGTATGAACGTGCAAGACACACTTGGATGTTTTCTTATTCTGAACATTGATAAACTGGTTGTGACGTACAACCTTTGATAGTCGTAACCGACAAATTAATCAGTTGGGTGAAGACAGACTCTGCTCGAACTTTGTTTTCTGTTTAAGTTTTCTGGCTGAATACTTCCCTCGGTTTGTTTTACACCACATACAGAGAATAATATGTGGTTAGGTTTACAGATATGTGACAGAGTTAATTACATCTTAATACAGTAAAGACAGGTTGAGAGGATTACTGTTAAGTCAACAGTGAAACAGCTGTTTCCTTTTTGTTCTGACAGACAACATAACGTATGGACGTTTAAAAGTTTAATATTGCAACGATAAAAGACAAACTGAGAACACGCTTAAAGTTTGTATTTATGATTAACTGCTTATTTTGAACATTAGTTTATTCAGAACCGAAATAACCAGATGTAAAACTGAACCTGTCAGGATTGGAACCTTCGATTCTCCAGAGACGTGGGTTAGAATACCGTTTGATTCTAATTTCGCACCAAGTCAGATTTTTGGAATAAATGAATAAAACGTGCAAACGGTTCTGTTTCCTATTAAAGTATTTATATTTTTAAGAAAGCCACCAAGCCTAGCCGTCCCTAATATTGAAGTGATAGTCTAGAAGGTAACAATGAACTCAACACCACCTACCGTCTACTCTTGGGCTGCTCTTTACCAACAAAAAGCGAGATTGATCGTCACATATAACGCTCCGAAGGCTGAAAGGATGACCACGTTCGAGTACGGGTTTCGATCATGTGACCAGCAGATTGCGAGTCTAGGGCACTAACCACCAGGCGATGCAAAGCCAGCTAAGGGATGCACTGTCACTCTTATAACGCACCAATATATTATAGTGTAGGGAATATTTTACAGTATCGCGCGGAATCGAAGTAGATTCGATAGCTCCAAAATCCAGAGATCTACTAGCCCGGACTCCAAAATCTAATAGAAAGAGTTGTAAAGTAAACTATTATGATATGGGGAAAGAGAAGGTTTACAGTGACGTAATAATAAAATGACATCTGAGTATCTGAAGCCTGGAAAATCTAATAACAATCAGCGAGTCTTACGGGTCGAACAAGCGTATATGTACATTAACAAGAGGGCATAAAATTAGGTCAAATACTTTTCCTTTACTGACACGTGCATGTGAAGTTCTTCGTGAAGAATGTAACTAGACCCTCTGTCAAGTAATGAAGTGACTTAGAAGCTGTGAGGAGAGGAAAAAGTAACGTAGACACTTTCCATTATCCGGCTGTAAAACTACAAATCGTTGTTGAGTATTTTTAGTTTATGATCTGTCTCAGTATGGCAGCAGTTTGAAAGTTTAAACAGATTTTATCGGATGATTATGCAATTGCAAAATTGAAGCACACACACTGTGTTGCATCTGGTAGTTTATTACTACAACTGTAACTTTCTAAACGTACTATGTTAGTTCCTTGGGTTGAGTATTTACAAGTACAGGTTTGTAACACATTGTGTCACTTCGTATTTTTGACTATTATACTGTCTGAGCTGTGTAACAAGTCACCTGACTACATTGCGTCTCCACTGCACTATAAATTACTTGTACTGTAAATAAACATCTTTCAACATTAGACTTGATTTGACATTTTCTTTGAGCTAAACTTTGAAGAAACACTTGTGTTAAAATGTGAAAAACCAACCAACTTCAAATACTCCCTCGATGTAAAAGTAATTTCTCATCACTAGAAGGCGCCTCGCACGAGTGAGCACGAAAAAAAATAACATCAGTTCTAAATGTTCGAAATCTGGGTCATATTTTACTCCGTAGTCACAGAGAATGGGGCCCCACAAATGATACAAGAACAATAAACCTGGGTGTTAGTGAGTTTTATGTTAAGGTTTTGAAAATGTATGTGAAAAAGAAAATGATTATGATAATAATCGGCTTGTAATACTCGCAGTAACTACGACCACGATTTGTTTGTGTGTTTATTTTCAGCCCAAAGCTATACAATAGGCCATTTGGGCTTTTACATCGAGGGAAATTGAACCTCAGATTATAGCGTTGTAAATTGTAACCATAGCTTTTACCCACTAGAGGGCAGCAGCATCTAGAAGTTTTTATGAAGTCTTTGTCTAATATTTCTTAAAGGTATACCTTTCTTGATAAGAAAAAGAAAATAGTCCTCGTCGACGAAAGGATATTTCAGAAACAAATAGTTCACGTGGAAAATGAAGAAAAATATGAGTTACTAGCATAAATACTAACTGCTTTATATAAAAGAAAAACTTTTAATTTAAAAGAGAAAGATAATAAAAATGTTTCGATTATAGAGTCTTTTATTTGTTCCCCTGCCCCTCTTGTCAATGAATCAGTTTCTGGATTTACAACAGTAGGATCGGGTTTCCATTCCCCACTGGAGATAAACTATGTAATGCCCGTTGTTTAGCTTTGTTCTGAAAATCGAACGACTTCTTTGTACGTTTTAGCACAAAGTCACAGAACAGGAAATCTGTGTTGTATTCGCTGCGAGAATCGATTCTCGAGTTTTAATGTTAACAAGGCCTGAAGTTCTTGAAACTGATAATTCCGATCAAGCGTATGTTTATGTTTGTGTATTTTTCTTTTTGAGAGTCGCATCGGCCTATCTGCTGACGACTGGAATCGAACCGCTGATTTTAGCGTTGTACATCCGTGAACTTACCGCTGTACTAGCGGAGGATCCTACCAACAGAGGCTGTTTGTTAGATATTGTTGTCGTATTTGTTTTTGAATTTTGCACAAAGCAACTCGAGGGCTATCTGTGCTAGCCGTCCCTAATTTAGCAGTGTGAGACTAGAGGGAAGGCAGCTAGTCAGCGACCCTCAGACACTCAGTCGCACGCCTTTACACGCTTGGCCATGCCGGGCCCAACAGAGTTTGAACGTGGCATAATTGTCGAGCTGCAAAAGCAAGGTCTCTCTCAACGTGCAAGATTGTGCGTAGTAAAACTGCTGTTGTAAACTTCTTAAAAGACCCTGAGGGATACGGAACGAGAATTTCAAGTGGTCGACCCAAGAAAATTTTGTTGAGCAGAAGGATTCGATGGGTTGTCCTGCAAGACACTAGCTGATTGTCGAGCCAGATTATGACCCTTACGGACGCAGAATGCACCTGAAGAACGATAAGACAGCATCTACGAGAGAAAGGCTTTAAAAACTGTAAACGTCTTCAAAGGCCACGCCTTCTTCCACACCACGAAACAGCTCTGTTAAACTTTACTGAGAAGCACATAGGACGTAGAAAAGTGGACGAAGGTTTTGTTCTCTGATGAGAAAAAGTTAACCTGGACGGTTCAGACGGCTTACAACGTTACTGGCATGATAAGGATATCCCACCGGAGACATTTTCTACACGACACAGTGGAGGAGGTTCCATCATAATCTGGGGTGCTTTCTCCTTCCATGGAACAATGGAGCTTCAGGTTATACAGGGGTGTGAAACAGCAGCTGGCTACATTGGCATGTTGGAGAGAGCATCCTCTCTGAAGGCCCTCAGTTGTGTGGAAATGACTGGATCTTTCAGCAGGACAACGCTGCAAACCACAATACCTTAAAAAACAAAGACTTTTTCATGGTGAATAACATGATTCTTTTGGACTATCCAGAGTGTTCGCCCGAACTGAACCCCATTAAAAATGTTTGGGGATGGATCATGCCAAAGCGAATGTTTGTAGTTACTCGCAATGATGGCCGTGCAACTCATTACTGAAACCTCTTGCTGGGCATTTCCTACCCTGTTTAGGACTTCTTTTTGGTATGGTCTTAAACTTTTGACCAGCTGGTGTTTAGGCTAATTTCATGGTTTCACATTTTCCCTATTAAATGCAGAAAAAGTTTTTTTTATTTTTAATCAGTGGTGTCAAGAAAACCCAATTGTAGAGAAATATATATGCAAAAACGGCTCGTTTGGGTTGAGAAAATATTTTACATAGAAGAGCGAACAACGTTTCGACCTTCTTCGGTCATTATCAGGTTCACAAAGAAAGAGCTAACTGACCGGAAGCTGTGATACTTTCTACAGAAAACAAAAACAAGGAAACAACCAAAAACAACCAACAGAAAAAAGACAACTTAGATAATTTTATTGACATCCAACAGCCAAACTTCCCAGGTAAAATTAAAAATTTATATTTTTCAGAAACACCTAAAAACAACATCTTAAACGATTTTTTTCAAAGAACCATCAACGTAATTTCACAAAACAGAAAACTAAAAAACAATCTTACAGAAAGAGACATTAATTCCATTAAAAACCTAAAACAAGACAGAAACATAAAAATTCTAAAAGCAGATAAAGGTAACGCTATAGTAATAATGAACACGAATGAATACATTCAAAAAATGAAGAACATCCTATCAGACACAAACAATTTTAAACCAATAGAAACAAATCCAACAAAGACACACGAGACTCAAATGAACAAATTACTACTACAAATGAAAAAAGCCAACACAATTTCACAAACACTTTATTCCTACCTACGTAAAACCGACTCACGCACACCACAAATATACGGCATCCCCAAACCTCATAAACCAGATTGTCCATTACGACCAATAATGTCCACATATGAATCGTTTAATTACAATCTTGGTAAATACATAGCATGGGTATTCTCCAAATATGTAACATCAGCCAGCTCATTCATCAAAGACTCTTAATTTCAAGTCTAATCTAAACCAACTTAATCATAAAGCCTCAATGTCCAGTTTTGATGTTATATCCCTCTTTACAGAAGTTCCAACCACTGAAGCCTGCAAGATAGCCTTAGAACTCTATATCCGAGACCCTAACCCAACTATAGACATTCCCAGCAACCAATTAGCAACCCTCATAGAATTCACCACGATAAAGACAAACTTCATGTTCAACAACCAAAACTATATACAAACAAATGGCCTAAGCATGGGCAACCCAGTATCACCAGTTCTAGCCAATATTTCTGTGACACAAGTTGAAACACAAGCAATTAACACAGCATTACATCCACCACTATACTGGTACAGATGTGTAGATGACACGATTGCGGGATTCAAATCTGCAGAACACATAATTTTTTCAATCACATTAACTCTATACATCCCAACATTAACTTCACATGTGAACAGGAAGAAAGCAATCAAATATCATTTCTTAACCTCAAAATTACAAAAACTGATACACAATTCAAAACAGAAATCCACCGAAAAATCACCCATACTGGACTATACATTCCTTGGGACTCAGCACATGAAACAAAAAAAAACACTCAACATACTAAGAAACCAAATAAACACAGACATAAAACTATGCTCACCAGATAAAATTAACGATGAATTAGACAAAATAAAACAATACTTCATCAACATCAATACGTTTCCTCCACAAACCGTAGAAAACATTATACGCACACACCTAGACAGAAAGCAAAATCAACCAACAAAAGTAAATATATCTCACGAATCAAAAAAATCACGAAACCATATACCGCTGCATACCATATATTCCTGACATGAGCAGACAAATAACCAACATTTGGCAAAAACTAGTAACAAAATATGACATTCCAGTTAATACCAAATTTATTCAAAAACCAGTCACAAAACTGAGGTCTATACTATGTAAAAACTACACTGACAAACACCACACCAACATTATTTATAAAATACAATATGATAACTGCCACGACTTCTATATTGGAGAAACAAGTAGAAAAATGGAAACCAGATTCAAAGAACATAAAAGTCACCTTCACACGTTTTCGAACACTGCAAATCAAATAAACACAACATAACCATAGAAAACATTCAAATACTAAACAAAGAAACAAACGCAAAATTAAAGAAGCCTTAGTTATACAACAACTTAAACCCAAAATAAACCAATATAAAGGAACGCCTTTATACCTATATTAATATAATAAAATAAATAAAATTATATATTCAAACATCTAACACCGCTCTCTACATTCCAACACTCAGTAACACAACCCCTTCCAAACATGTGGTCAGCTTCCGGTCAGTTACCTCTTTCTTTATGAACCTGACGATGACCGAAGAAGGTCGAAACGTTGTTCGCTCTTCTATGTAAAATATTTTCTCAACCCAAACGAGCCGTTTTTGCATATATATTAGTGAGTGTGTATATATAATGTGTCAGGGTATAAACAGTGGGTATGTATACATGCAGTAAAATTGTTGTTCAAATAAAATTGACACGTGACATATTTCTTTTCAGTTTATATCAGTTTCTCAATGACAAATATGTGACGATACAGAAACTTTCTTTCACACAAGAACAAAATATTTCACACACTTTGTGCTGAAAGAGAGTGTGATAAAACGTGGTGTGACAGTTTTATTGACCGAACAAACAGTACTGTGTCAACATATCACTGGCTTGCCTCAGTAAATTCTTACAACTTCTTACGTTTCACCTAAAATGTTAAATCAGGTTATTCATTTAATACTTTTTTGTTTGCATTGGAAATATTCCACAGCTTACGTAATCACAGTTCGTTTTTAATATCACCCATCGACTAGAGTAAAGAAATACACTGTCGTTAGGTGCAAAATAGGTGTGTTTTCTTATAGCAAAGCTACATCAGCCTATCTACTGTGTCAACCGAGGGAAATCGAACGCTCTGATTTTAGTGTTGTAAATCCGTATACTTACCAGCTGCACGAATATTGACCATTCTCTAAACGTATTTCATTATAACATTTCACCAACTTTTATTAAAACGAACCAAAACTCTCTGAATTCTGAATGTTTTACGAGGGTCTCTAAAATTAAAGAGAAAACCGAAAAAATCAGTATGCCACTAAAATCATTCTACAAGACACATGTCGTAAAGTTTAAAATGTTTCGGAATATCCATTGACTCAAATTATCCTCCAACAAGAATGGAAGAAAAACGAACGGAATTCATAAAATGATACAGCTATTTAAGTTGTCTGGTGTCCGAGCATGGCCAGGTAGTTAAAGCACTCGACTCGTAATCCGAGGGTCGCGGGTTCGAGTCCCTGTCACACCAGACATGCTCGCCCTTTTGGAGATGGGAGCGTTATAATGTTACGGTCAATCCCACTTATAGCTGGTAAAAAGTAGCCTAAGAGTTGACGATGGGTAGTGATGACTCGCTGCCTTCTCTCTAGTGTTACACTGCTAAGATAGGGACGGCTAGCGCATAAAGTCTTCGTGTAGCTATGCGCGAAATTAAAAAACAAACAAATTGAGTCGGTTGCGATATCGCTGCGCAATATACGTATGAAGACATCGGAAAACAAAGGATAAAAAACACTTTAATTTTCCTTCGTACGTTATTACGATTGTTATCAGTGTAAACTTCATCATGCGCTAACTTTCGTATCATTATTAGCTTATGAAACGCTCTCCCTGATTGCTGAGGACATATTTGTATCGCAATACACAAAGACTTAGGCCTATAGAAGAACGATACTATATTAAAGAGCATAGATACATTCTGTCTGAGATTCTCACCATGAAAACCAGTGTAACAAATATTAGGAATCTTTGGTACATAAGTTACTCAAAGGGCTGTCTGTGCTTTGCCCATCACGAGTATCGAAACCCGTGTTTTTAGCATCAAATAGGGTAAAATAGAAAATATGTGGCGCCGCGAACGTTGGCTCTAAATATCTCACCCAGTAGCCCCCAGTGTGTTAGCGGTTAGTTTATGGGCTTAAAATGCTAACATCCAGTGTTCGATTTTCTGCGGTAGACAGAGTGCAGATAGGCTAGCTACATAGTTTTTTTTTTTTTAACATACGAAGAAAAACCTCACCCAGTAAACAATGATATTGAACATGATGTTTCTGCTACATTTTTGTTCTATATTCCTTCAAAAAAACGGTCCAGCATGGCCAGGTGGTTAGAGCGCTCGACTCGTTATCTGAAAGTCGCGGGTTCAAATCCCCGTCACACCAAATATGCTCGCCCTTTCAGCCGTGACAATGTTATGAAGTAACGGGCAATTTCACTATTCGTTAGCAAAAAGACTAGCCAAAGATTTGGCGGTGGGTGGCGATGACTAGCTAACTTCTATCTAGTCTTACACTACTAAATAAGGGACAGCTAGCGCAGATAGCTTTGCGCGAAATTCAAAAACAAACAAATAGATTTTTCAAAAAATAAACAGACCTTTAAAGTCATGTCGCGTTTTTACGTGATGGAAACGTTTACAGGACCGTATTTCTACTATATTTAGTTAAGTAGACAATCATATTACAGTTTTACAAATCTTTATGCTTTACACACTTACCAGGTTCTCTTGAACATCCTCTCACAGGATCCTTCAACTTCAAATCGTTGCACAAACATACATACGATTCAACGGTATTCAAACACCCTGCTTCCATTCCACAAAGAAACGGACATTCAGCACATTTATCTCTATCCTGAAACGAAACCCGTTTATCATAAGTAAACATGAACAAAATAGTAAAACAATTACACCAGTTTAAATTTTCCATCACTAGAAGATTGGGTTTAAAAATGGTAAACATCAAATCATTTAGGCCCAGTTTCGACTTCTCTCGTAAAATTGAAAAAGTGGTAAGTGAAAGATTGATATCTCAAGCCTATAATGATTCTACTGTCTTGAAATGTTTATGTGTTCCACTGTAATACCTGTACGCCGAATACGAAATCGATATCCATTTTTCTCTGTCGTATATATATCAGCTAGTCATTACCACCCACCGCCAACTCTTGGGCTATTCTTTTACCAACGAGTAGTGGGATTGACCGTAACATTATAACGCCCCCATTGCTGAATGGGCAAGAATATTTGATATGATGGGGATTCGAACCCACAACCATCAGATTACGAGTCGAACGCCCTAATCTTCTGGCCATGCCGGGCCTCAAATGTACTTTTATATAAGTGAACTGATTTCATTGAAATCAGGTCACATTTTGTTTTGCTGACAACCACTAGCAACAGATTTTTCTAGGCCTATCGTGACGTGATAGTCTTTATAATAATAATAATAAATTTCATTGTGGTAAACGAAATAACAGCTTGATTTAAGTAAGAGTTTTTCTCTCCTAGTTTGTAGAAAATATTTTACGTGACTGGAAAAAAAAGAATATTATTTCCGAAAACTATGTAGCTGAACCATAAAAAAGATCAGTTATTAAAACCACACCAGCTTTATAAAGTTTAAATTTGCCGACTTGTTTAATTAACTTATGAGCAGTGCAACAGAAATTATTTACTGAAAGTCAATATATAAATTATGTAAGAATTACTTGTTTTTTGCTCATGCCCCCTAGAAACAAGTTTATGTCGTCCAGAAAAGAGAGGTCGTATTATTTTATATTTAAAAGTAATAATATATATATATATATTATGTATGTATATTTGTGTATATGTCTTTGATTTGATACTTTTACAACCAATATCGATGAATTCCAAAAAATTGGAAGTATCTTATGAAAGTTATCGATATATCAAAATCAATTACATTAAACATAAATTCATTGTTTGCTTTTTAAACAAACACGAACGTTGATAAATGGCTAAATTTAAAGCATTAGGAAATATGTTTTAAGACTAATTAAGATTAACCTAGAAGGACCAATAATTTAACTAAAGTTCCATTACAAAATATTATCAGAAATCTCATAAGAGGCTTATCTTCAACGTGACTGGATATTATAGTTTTCTCTGTTGTAAAGTGTTCGGTTGTACACGACAACTGAAAGCAACTCGGTATTTTAATGGCTTAATGTAGTTTGTGATTAACATTGAAGTTTTAATACAAAACACGTATTCTTTGGTTTAGCTTTATTTCCTCTTGTTAGTAATACAGCAGATAGATATTTATACAAGTCAACCATCTAGTGATTATTGTGCTCGGACTGTGAATCTTAGGGTTCATGGTTTGAGGTCTATTACCGTAAAACCATACGCCGCACTTCGCACGCTGTAAGAACAACAATCAAGTCCCATTATTCTGTCAGACAAGAGTACCCTATGAAATGACACTATGCGCTATTTGTCTAGTTGACTTTCCTCTTGTCTTTCAGTTCAAAATTAGGAACGACCGTATTTATACGACTTTCTGTAGCTACGTGTCAAATTTCTGAAATAAACAAATTTAGGAAATTTATAAAACATGGCACTTCGTATACATGAATTTACGTTAAAAGTTTCATATTAATAGGTATTCTTATACTTGTTATAAGACATTACGAATAGTCCTATTACATTTTTGTAATTCTCTAAGGAACGATATAGATAAGGTAGTGTTTGCAAATTATAATAGGCCTGGCACTGGTGCCTTATGGGAAGTAGAATCGTAATTATTTTTTCGCTAACTTGTTATTTATTTCGTTTTGTCAAATACTCCTACAGAATTGGTCCAACAAAAGAAATCGCTACAACACCGTAAAGTAATTTCAAACGTTTAAAGATGGAGATAAAGTGGACGACATTGGGTTTGGTTCGTTTTGAACTTCGAGCAAAGCTACACGAGGACTATCTGTGCTAGCCGTCCCTACTTTACCAGTGTAAGACTAGAGGGAAGGCAGCTAGTCATCACCACCCACCGCCAACTCTTGGACTACTCTTTTACCAACGAATGGTGGGATTGACCGTCACATTATAACGCTCCCACGGCTGAAAGGGTGAGAATGTTTGCAGTGACGAGGATTTGAACGCGAGACCCTCAGATTACGAGTCGAGTGCCTTAACCACTTGGCCATGCCAGACCGACAACATTGGCCATAATGTTTGTGCTAAAAACCATCTTGGACGACAGTTGTTTCCACAAATTATAAACTTTTCTTACAAAGAGTTAACATAACTTATAAATAATAAAATATTAAAACAATATGATATTATTTTATGAATCAATTTTTTTATATTGAAGTGACCAGCGGCTAAAGAAAACAAGTCAAATAGTAAAAGAATTTTTTTTTAAATAGTGGCACTGATATCTTTAGAACCTTTATAATACCTTTATAATATTTGCATATTATATTTAATCTTCAATTCGATTATGATTTTTAGATATCCGAAAACATAGCACATTGTGTGATTTTTTTAACCGCAAAAAATACAATAAAAATCAAAATCTTATTTTATTTGATACCATAAATAGAAGAACTTCTGTTCCTTAAATACTTGAATCTTGACAGACTCGATATTGGAAGTAATAATGCCCGTCTAGTTGAGAGTGTGTGTGTGTGTTTTCTCATGGCAAAGCCACATCGGGCTATTTGCTGAGTTCATCGAGGTAATTCGAACCACTGATTTTAGCGTTGTAAATACATAGGCTTACCGCTATACCAGCGAGGGACCGTCTAATTAAACTATGACATTCTTCAGGCTACCATTCTGAGCAAAAAATTTTGTTTGTGACAAATTACATTTAACAAAGTAGGTAAAATAGTGTAAAGGAACTGAGAAATTTACAAACAATTGTACAGGCACACAACACTAAACAATAGTTGAATATTGTAATAGATATCCATAAAGGAAAACCATTAAATTATAGTTGAATATTGTAATAGAGATTCATAAAGGAAAGCTATTAAACAACAGTTAAATATTGTAAGAGATATTCATGAAGGAAAGCTATTAAACAGTAGTTGAATATTGTAAGAGATATCCATAAAGGAAAGCTATTAAACAGTAGTTGAATATTGTAAGAGATATCCATAAAGGAAAGCCATTAAACAACAGTTGATATTGTAAGAGATATTCATAAAGGAAAGCTATAAAACAATAGTTGAATATTTTAATAGATATCCATAAAAGAAAGCCATTTTATACAAAAGGTTTTCTTATATCCAATACACTTCAATTCACCAGTGTTCAAACAGTGTCTTACACTAGTTTAGTTTACTAATACTGAACGAAGTATGTTTAAACCAGAACTAATGAAACACACACTTTACCTATATCAATATATGTATATTTTAACCAGGACTATTGGAACGTTGTAAACACGATTTTAACCTTGTATAAATAGAGCGCTATATATATACAGTTTATGTTAGAACTAATGGGACATTATATACAGTTTTTAAACTAGTTCTAATACAATACTCTATCTCTATGTATATATATATATATATATATATATATATATATATATACCATCTTTAAGCTAGGACTATAGAGCATTGCATGTGCAATTCAAACTACCAATGATATACCACTATATATATTGTAAAGCAACACTAATGTAGCAGTGAGTTTTCAGTTTTAAACCAATGCTAATACCATGTTCTATCTATAACGTGTTTAAACGAACACTACACATCATTGTATATGCAAATTATAAAAAATCGTACTTCTGAAACTTCGTAATAACAGTTATAATGTTATTATTAATGAACATATATTCGTTGAATGTTTGCGTACATAACTTTTAGATTGGTAATTAAACACACTGTTTTCGTTTTTTATCAAGTCCTAAATGCAATAAATGTCTGTAAACGTGCCCCAAGACGCTCTGATATGTTCTTTTGGTGTACATAATAGAAATTCGCTGGGCCTTTTACGCACTACAACGTTTTGTTAATTCATTTTGAGTAAGTCATATTCTGAGTGAATACAAATAAAATGTGATATGGGATAGAAACTGACTCTTCTAGTTGGTATTTCCTAAACAAACAAGAAACTAAATGTCTTCGTGGCTACACTTGATGTCAGTGTGTATCGATCAGACCCTTAGGGTAAACAATAGAGTTTACAATAAAAATCACATTGTCAAAATATAGAGTATATATTTACTCTAAAACATCAGTAACTTGATGTCGGTGTGTATCGATCAGACCCTTAGGGTAAACAATAGAGTTTACAATAAAAATCACATTGTCAAAATATAGAGTATATATTTACTCTAAAACATCAGTAACTTGATGTCGGTGTGTATCGATCAGACCCTTAGGGTAAACAATAGAGTTTACAATAAAAATCACATTGTCAAAATATAGAGTATATATTTACTCTAAAACATCAGTAACTTGATGTCGGTGTGTATCGATCAGACCCTTAGGGTATGGTTAGAGGTTTATATGTACCGTTAAGATTATGTTACACCCGAAATTACATCACAAAGTTATATGAGCTTTTACGCGTCGATATACCACCTAAGGCTCATTGGCAAGACTTACGACTTATAATGTTAAATATCGGGTTTCGATCCCCGCGATGGGCAGATAACAGAATGCTGGTTCTGTAGCTTTGTGCTTAACTTCAAACAAACGGTGATAACTTTGCTTAAGAGTTTCTATCGTATTAAATTAGTTATGAAAACATTTAAATGTAGAAAGAACAACAGAAAGGAAATAAACAGACACATTAAAATGTATATTTTTGAACACCTAAAAGTAAGTACAAATCGAAAGAAAATTCAACGTATTTCTATAACTTATGTAATCAACCGTCGACCTCGTCCAACAGTAGGAAGATCTAAAACAAGAACTCTAGTTGAATAAATTTCAGTCTTCCATAACTTATGTAATCAACCGTCGACCTCATCCAACAGCAGGAAGATCTAAAACCAGAACTATAGTTGAATAGATTGCAGTCTTCCATAACTTATGTAATCAACCGTCGACCTCGTCCAACAGCAGGAAGATCTTAAACCAGAACTCTAGTTGAATAGATTGCAGTCTTCCATAACTTATGTAATCAACCGTCGACCTCGTCCAACAGTCGAAAGATCTAAAACCAGAACTATAGTTGAATAGATTTCAGTCTTCCATAACTTATGTAATCAACCGTCGACCTCGTCCAACAGTCGAAAGATCTAAAACCAGAACTATAGTTGAATAGATTTCAGTCGAAAGATCTAAAACCAGAACTATAGTTGAATAGATTTCAGTCTTCCATAACTTGTAATCAACCGTCGACCTCGTCCAACAGTCGAAAGATCTAAAACCAGAACTATAGTTGAATAGATTTCAGTCTTCCATAACTTGTGTAATCAACGAGACATTTGTTGTTTAGCATGAAATTTTACAATGAACTACTCATCCTGAGCTCACTGCAGTAATCAAACCCAGAGCTTTAGCGTTGTAAGACCTCAAGTTTATCAGTATGCTACCAGGAAGATTTGTTTGTTTTGTTTTAATTTCACGCAAATTAAACGAGGGATATCTGCACCAGTTATCCGTAATTTAGCCATGTTAGAGTAGGGTGAAGGCAGCTAGTCAATGAATTGTGGGATTCATCATCAAATTATATCGCCCCCACGACTGAAAAGGCGAGCATGTTTGTTGTGACGATGATTCGAACCCGCGACCCTCAGACTATGAATCAAGCGCCCTAACTATCTGGCCATGCCGGGCCTCCATCAGGAAGGAGAAAGAGAGAGAGAGACGGAATTAAGCAGATCCACGTTATCAGAGGTCAGAGGTCATTGGTTCGGAAAGAGAATGAAACAAGGTAACAACTTTTCTTCAAAACAGGATAAACAATCAACTAGTTTCTAATATTACTGTATTATTATTATTATTATTAAAAACAAATAAATATTACATTAAAGTATTGTCAGAAAATCTTTAAAAAGCCAGTAAATACAAAGATTCATTTTCGGTGTGTTTAAAAGGAAAGCTGCATAATAGACGTTCCCAACGCAGGAATCGAACTTCGAATCTTAGTGTCCTAAATCTTACTGCTGATTGTTTGGTTTTTAAACAAGTCTGTAAAAAGCAGCATTGGTCTGTAAACAGTAACACAGGTCAGTAAACAGTAACAAAGGTCAGTAAACAGTAACACAAATCTGTAAAAAGTAACACAAGTCTGTAAACAGTAACATAGTTCTGCTTCTGTTAAAAATTTTGTATTTTTTATGAATTTTCCTGGATTTACAATAACTTTTTCAACTCTTTGAAAGTATGAATTTTTCCACCGGTGGTTTAGTGGTAAGTTTAAAGATTTATAACGCTAAAAATCTGCTTTTGATACCCACAGTGGTCAGCATTGATATCGGCTCACTCCTGTGACTAAGTCGCAAGCCTGAGGGATTTATAACGCTGAAATTCAGTTTTCGATGTAGACAAAAAACAGGTAGCTCATTTTTCAACTTTGCACTTAACAAAAAACAAACCCATAAAGGTAGAACTTTGTGTTCTAGAATCTGGCACTTCAAAAGAGGGTAATGGGCTTAACTTCATATTCTGATAAAAACTCTGTGATGATAGATTTTAAAATAAATATACTTTGTGAACCTTTTATTTTTATCTCTGTCAACATATAATATTATCTCTTGTTCGATTTCAAACAGTTTTAATAACGTGTCTAAAATGTTGTACTTCAGATCGTATTTGTTAGTACATTATGAAAGTCCCGTGAATCAGAATCTTTGCTGTTGGCCTTATATTCGAGATTCAGTCCTTGTAATAGCCCACTAACATGTAGCGTATTGCTTGAAATTGTAAGAAAAACAATTCTTTCTAGTCCATTATTCACATTAGAAGTGCATTTGCTGTCACAAAATACATTTTCACGTACTGACTTGAGAAACAAAATACGTTTTCATATTCTGACAGGAGAAACAAAGTATATTTTCATGTACTGACACGAGAAACAAAATACATTTTCATGTACTGGCTTGAAAAAAAAAATCCGTTTTCATATAATGACATAAGAAACAAAATGAAACTCCAGTAACCATTTACAGCTAACTCCTGTATGTATCAAAACCTACCACAAGGAGCCATGTTTGTTGATTCCTGCTCAGTGGACGTCATGCTGTTGGTAATCTCACCAGGATCGTTTTAACAGCGAAACTTCAGCCTTTTTACATCATTTGTAACAGAACTAAAGTAGTTTTGTTTTCATTAAACTCTTACGGGCTTGACTGACGTTGCAAGCCCTTGTTTATTGTTTGTTTTGGAATCTCGCACAAAGCTACTCGAGGGCTATCTGTGCTAGCCGTCCCTAATTTAGCAGTGTAAGATTAGAGGGAAGGCAGCTAGTCATCACCACCCACTGCCAACTCTTGGGCTACTCTTTTACCAACGAATAGTGGGATTGACCGTAACATTATACGCCCCCACGGCTAGGAGGGCGAGCATATTTAGCGCGACGCGGGCGCGAACCCGCAACCCTCGGATTATGAGTCGCACGCCTTACGCGCTTGGCCATGCCAGGCCCAGCCCTTGTTTAACTCCGTCCTGATCTATAAACCATTCTTAATGAGTCCAGCTGTGCCGCCTTTATTGACCCAATACAATATCTTGTCTGAAAACGTTTCCACGGAAAATTATTTCGTAAGCCACAACATTAATGCCCTCTCGCGGAACGAGCTGAATTAAGAGTTGTGATAAGTCAAAGAGAACACGCTGAGTAAATCATATATAAACGAACAAACAAGTAAAGCACCAAATTACTTATTTTTCGTATTTGTCTGCTATGGTGGAATTCACCTACCAATATAAATTAGAATAAATTATATTTAATAGCGTTTATTTCTTGTTGTTTAAAATTATGCACAAAGCTACACAATGGGCCACCTCTTATCTGCTCACCACTGGTATCGAAACTACTTATATTTGAATCACTGGGGACGTAGAATATCTAATCATAAATCTACGAAAAACGTTTAAAAGAATGTCCAAATAGACTACATCTTAATGTCATGTTCATTTCTATCCTGCTTTTAAATTTCAAGTTTTAATTTACATGACGTTACGATGAACATGGGATAATTATATTTTATCCAAATTTTTGAAATCAGACTTACAGTCATGTATACCATTATTGTGTTGTTGTTGGTTGGTAACAGAGTGGATGGATTACGATAAACCATGAAGAAAAATCTTATATTTAGGTCACACTATATATAAACCTAAAAAACACACATGAATAACTAGGATAGATTGGTGGTTAATTATTTATATTGTTATAAAGAAATACAGAGTTTATTACTCGTAAAGTCTAAAGGAATCAGAATTATATATGTACAATATTATTTAAATAAACAGCTACGTTTCTTAACGGAAAAAAAGCAAGTCTTATCGAAATAACAGCAATATAAGTACTGAAGAACCAACCAGTTGACGCATACTCTGAAATTGTTTCTTTGTTTTAAAATTTGGGTAAACCTACACGAGGGCTATATCCACTAGCCGTCCCTAATTCAGCAATATAACACTAGAGGGAAAGCAGCTAGTCGTAACCACCCACCGCAAACTCTTAAACTATTATTTTACCAATGCATAAAGGAATTGACCACACATTATAACGACCACACGACTGAAATGGCGAGCATGTTTGGTGTGAAGGATATTCAAACCCGAGATCCTCATATTACGAGTCGAGCGCTCTAACTACTTGGCCACGCCTGGCCTTATGCGACATCAGATAATACATGATTTTACGTTTCGTATTTTTCTAATTTCATGCAAAGCTACACGAGGACCATATGCACTAGCCGTTCCTTACTTGGCAGTGTAATATATTCATCAAAATTCATCGCAACCTCAAAATCTAACACTATTCATTTAACAATAAAGAGCTGGGTCGTTCTCGTCTCTCGCAGACCAACATTTCGAGGGCTTCTGAGCCAAGAGTGAAACATTATGTTAAAGAAATCACATTTGCCAATCTTTAAAAAAAATTCAAAGAAAGAAAAAGAAAAGATTAATCAGTGAGTTCAAATTAAAAATGTTAAGAACTCATCAGACCACAGAAAAAAACCAGTACTGATCGGAACAATATTTATATAAACGTTTTCTTACAACAAGAATTGTCACGGTGTGAACGTCGTGTCTCGTATTGATCAACCGAAATATATCCACTTTTTTGTATCCAACAAACCATTATATAAACATCACCCAAACCAATTAATTCAGTAACTAGTTCACGTGCACTAGTTACTGATCTAAAATCTTATTTAATACCTACTACAAAGTGTACATTGGGAGACGCGAGGATCGAAAGATAAATTTTTCATATGCATAGTGAACATTTGAGCCCTAAGCTACTTCCCGTCATTATGAGATAGCTTTTAACATTTTCAATTTTGTAAGAAAACGCTTATATAAAAATATTCCGACCAGTACTGAACTTCTGGTCGGCCTGATAATGGCTTGATGAGCTCCAGGAAAAGCAAAACGCTTCTACAATTTTTCAAAATCCCTAACGGACTAGATATAGAATGCAGCAATACAAAACATCACAGGTCTACTATTAATATTCGATGACAAGTAAATCAGTTAGAAGGAAAGTGTATTAAAATCTAATTTTTGCAGAGATTTTACATTTAAGAAAATATACACTTTTTTTTTTATAACTCAACAATTTCTTTCTGTATAAATAGCATACGATTCCACAAAACTCAATTACACCGCACTGCTAAGTAAATCTTTAAATAACTGACAGATCCAAACGATACGATTATCCTCTAACACTAATTGTATGACCATAAAGAATACTTTACTTTGAATTTGGGAGACCTTGAAAAGCAGACCGCTGATTTCGTTCGGGTTTCTTTAAATTGTTACCGTCGAACCCATTAGAATCCTTTCACTTCTCTTCGGTACATTCCTGTTAACAAACAAATACCTAACTGCTTGAACACGGTGTAGATAAAGTCTTTCTGCATGTAAACACTGTTGGGTGGACATAGGCAACAAGTTTTATTTTCGTAGATACAAAATATTGTAATTTACTGCAATAAACATCAAATAGACTAAAACATTTGGGTTGCTGATATCTTCGGTTTTCACCAACATTTTTATGACACAGATTGAACCTCAAGCGATTAACTCAGACTTACACCCACCACTATACTGGTACAGGTATGTTGATGACACAGTTGCTGGATTCACATCTACAGAACACATACTTAATGTTTTTTCAACCACGTTGGCATGACGTGGCCAGGTGGTAAGGTAGTCGACTCGTAATGCAAGGATCGCGGGTTTGAATCCCTGTCACACTAAACATGCTCGCCCTTTCAATTGTGGGGGCATTATAATGTGACGATCAATCCCACTATTCGTTGGTAAAAGAGTAGCCCAAGAGTTGGCGGTGGGTGGTGATGACCAGCTGCCTTCCCTCTAGTCTTACACTGCTAAGTTAGGGACGGCTAGCACAGATAGCCCTCGAGTTGCTTTGTGCGAAATTCCAAAACAAAACAAACAAACACTATTCATGGCGCTCGAGAAACGAAACTCTGGTGACGCTTTCTGGAACAACGACGCCATACTGAGCAATGAGCGCGCCATTTGGTGACAAATTTTGGAAGTATGTCGTCATTGTTTTCAATTAAGCACAAAGCTACACAATGGTCTATCTGTGCTCTGCCCACCATGGATATCGAAACCTGGTTTTAACGTTGTAAGTTCGCAGACATGCAGCTGAACCACTGGAGTGCAATATGTTGTCATTATCTTTGATGATAACATTTCTTTCCCGCTTCAGACCGGCATATATGTAGCGACATCTAACGGCCTGGTGCAAAAGACCTGGGATAACTATTTACGCTTATTGATTTTTTGTAACTAATACACAAAGTTGCATGTTGTATAGTAAAAACAAGTTGTTGTACTTCAAAATATACCTGGCATGTAACATTTAAAATATTGTGTACCTGATTACGTTTTACCTATTTTTTTATTTACAAATGTATCAGAGTTTAAATACCTTATAGTTTTACCAGCAACATTTCTATATTATTGTAAACGTACAATTTGAAATTTATGCAATAAGTTGGGTACAAAATGTATGCTAACAATATTCTCTATTACAATCTTTTTCAGGATACTGACGAAATTTACGTATCTAGAAAATATCTTTCCTGTAATCTATTCAGTCTTCACTGTTTTCGTTTATTTCCAACAGTTGCTTCTATTTAAATTACTGTCAGTCATTGAAGTGTGCTGCAAAATTTTATTCAGTACAAATCCTATCTTTATGGTTATAACGCGCATATGTTTGCTATGAATGGAACTTAAATATTCAGGTCTCTAACATAACAAAGGCCTACGACAATTCCAAGAGGCGTTCAGTCGTTTTTCAGGTATAACGGCCAAGTCGATAATACAGTTCGTTTTCGTCCCGTTACCTTTAATGTTAGAAAGAATAGAAATAGAATTAAATATGAGAACATAAAATGTGGAACAATAATGTGTCAGAGAGGAAATGATGTAAACGGTACAACGATATAAATGTATTCTAGTGACACTTGAACCAGGTATCTAAAGACAAGTAGTGTTTATCATGATTGTTGAGTTTGATGATAAAAAGATAACTGTTTAGTTTCAAATCACCAACAGATAGCGGATCAACAATGATCGACGTACTTTTTATATTTATTTTCAATTGTATTTACTATTGGAAATTGGTAGGATAGTGAAGCAATTTTTTATTATTATTACTAAGTCGTTTACTTCTCTTATGTTTCTGTTTAACATTAATTCCATCAACCTTTAAACTTTGTTCACCTACTTCCATCATCCCAGTGAACACACTCAATGTCACATTATCTCATCCGGGTTACGAACTGTACAGTAACGTGTTATGTATCAGCCAGTAGACACTAAAATGACGTCATACAATGGATGCTTAATACTGCAATTTGTACTGTTGTGACGTCAGGAAAACGTGTGACTGTCATGAATCACGAAAAGAATTAGGCATTCTGTAGACGAGAACACGATGTGACATGTGACCTAAAATTAAAATTAAAATATTTGTTACTCCATAACTTGGATTCATTTACTCTTGAAACAGAAAATTTTCATAGACTTGTTTCAGTGTTTAAAAGTAGGTTTACTATATTTTAGGTTTCTTTTCGAATTTCGCGCAAAGCAATACGAGGGCTATTTGCGCTAGTCATCCCTAATTTAGCAGTGTAAGTTTAGGTGAAAGGCAGCCAGTCATCACCATGCATCGGGCTACTCTTTTACCAACGAATAGTGGGATTAACCGTAACATTCTAACGCTCCTACGGCTGAAGGAGCGAGAATGTTTCATGCGACGGGGATTCGAACGCCCTAACCACTGGGTATGCCGGGCCTATTCTTTAGGTCCAGTATCTTTCACACGTTAATATATTTTTAAATCCAGGTTTTATTTAAATATAATTCAACACTTTCCCAACATTGTTTCACTCTAAAAGTAAAACGGTGCTTTAACATCACATTAAATATTAATATGAATAATTTTAAAACACAGGATTTTTAGAATAACAAAAGTTTCTAATTGCACATACCTAAATAAGCATGTCTACTTGTGTTCGGTCTAACAGGAGTTAAGCCTTTATTTAACAAGTACGGCCTGTATTTATTAGATAAGTAAACACTAACTTTTGTAAGTTTTTTTGCTTTCGTTTACTAGGGACAAAGTTCACCGTACGTTATGCTATCAACGGGTAAACTTAAATTATATTACCACCTAACGTTGGACATTTAAAAAACAAATATTATATCGTGCAAAATGTATACTAAATTATATTTACACTCGCCTTTTGCTTTCATCAGTTATTATAAAATACAACATATATTGAAACTTATATGTTTTATTGGTCCTTTTTCTTCAAAACTATTGCAACATAAATATGTTACTTCCACAAGTGAGACATCAAAATTAACAACCTACAAAATTCTCCAAATAATGAATAGTTACAAAAACGAACTTGCAACATAAATACAAAGAATACAACAGTAACTGGAGAATTTTAAATGTGAGACCCGAAGTACAACTGTAACATCCTCACAAATTTATGTAAACATTATGTTTACGTAATTCACTCAGCAAATTCAAAATGGTCTCAAAGACTACAAGAATTGTAAAACATTAAATCCATTTGTGTCATTAGATAATCCGTTGTTAATGAATACTGTTCTAAAGATAAATTATTTTTGCATAGCAGAAACAATATTTTCAATTCTGTGAGAATTTTGTAGGTGGAAGTAAAACGTGGCTTAATTTCCCTATTCTAACTATATGGATTTACATTCAAACTTGATTTATTCCAACTTTCATAAAGTACAAATTAATGATAAAGCAATCTTTTCAAAATCTTAATTAATTTACAGGTACATATAAGAATTATATTAATAGAATCAACTTGGTTACAAATTTTCATCAGTACAAGTGACCCTTACTGAAATTATAATTGAATATCGTAATATCACCATAAATAATTCTAATTTAGAAATTTTATTATAGCAGTTGTTTCACTAGTCTGAATATTTATATGCAATTCCATTAATGTCCAAGAAAAGTCAGTTTTATCAAACCAAAATAATGAATAATTATTCTAGAAGCATAACATACTTGTCAATCAGTCAATAACACATTCCATTAAAGATGTTCAAAATGTTTGTCTGTGTTGTAAACCACTACGGTAATCAAAACAACAGTATAAGTTTAATATGAAAAGTAAGATACATCCCACTTATTATTCTTTGTATGATTGTTATTAACCTACAACTGACAAGAGTTCTTTGTTTTGTGACTGGAATCTCTCACCCACCCTAACAAAAATCTAGCTGCAGGTTGCCACTGTCCTGGTAAATTAAGAAATACCATAAAAGTATACACATTTTGGTTAGTTGTTTATTATGTGATTATTTGAAATATCTTGTGGAAGGAATTTGAGCCGTGTTTTCAAATCACCGGACATAATATTTGAAGAATGTTAATTATCTCTGTTTGAATGCAAATAGAAAATACATTCCTTTTTCTATGAGTCTGTCAGATGTTTCTAAGTGAAAGTTAACACAACCTTGTATCATTTACCATAATTGAATCCAAATAAAGAAATATTACTATTCACACTTAAAATATAATTTCTTTTACACCTTGTACTGCATATTACTGCATTTTTTGTCATACTTCACTGTGACATGAACATAGAATTTTTTTTTTTACATTTAAGAGCACTTTGGAATAGTTCTATGCACATAACTTGCTTTGTTCAGAAGTTTGTTATCACTACGGTACTGCATTATTCTTCACGCAATTCCTTTATGCACTGAAAAATAAATAATTAAAAAGGTGGATGAAATAAGTTAAGTGTATGTAAATGCATCATAAAGATTAAACCTGTTAAAGGAGACAGTAAACAAATATTCAATGGATCAATATTTGATTGAATTTATTTGAATACAAGAATGTATATGATAATAATAAAGTACTATGCACTGGAAAATATAATATACTGAACTTGTATCGACCAGATACTGGAATGTGCATGATACGGAATTCACCTGTTAACTTTGTGAGGTTCACATGTATCTCTTAATTATCAATCACTTAAACCTATGCAATAAGAAATGGCTTGAGAAAATATATAAATAGGTCATAACTTACATGTATGAAAGAATATTATTGTGTGCTTAAACAATGTAACATGTAATTAGATATTAATTTACAAACAGCTTAAATTTGTCAACAAAAACCTTTTTGTGACATTTGCAATAAAAGATATGATCTGCATGTATACCACATTTAATAAACCAATAATAGCAATAATAAAAGTTATTTGACTAAGTCTTAAACTATAAATTTTAAGAAAAATACATTTCCTCATTACCATACATTTCTTACATTTACTAGGACCCAATGAATAACTAAAACTTAACATAATATTAAAGACATTTCAATTTCATTTAGATGTGTACTCATGTTGAATTACCCTTATGTATTACTATTTTAAAATATTCGAATGATATTCAATAGGCTTAAACCACTACTTGTAAATAGATGTGCAAAAAATGTTAGGCATAAATATCATTACACAACAAGCAATGCTTAAGATGAATACATGTCAAAACTGTTATATAACAAACAACCTTTTTTGGGTCACACTTTAAAGTTTTTTTCTCAATTAAAAAATAACATAAACCTTTTTATTTGCACCTAGTAATACAGCAGGACTTTTAAATGTAACGTAATAAGTGGTAACTAAGATTTATTAATCTATTAGAGTACTTTGTTTTAAATAAGGCACCATTTTTTAATATTACACAAAATGACTTTAAAATTACTTGTCAACTAGTATATACAAAGTATACTTAGTTTTGTTTCTTCCTGCCCAAAAAAGGATAAAATCAAATGCTGTAAATGTCTGAAATTGTTGAATACTTTGTGAAATGTACAGACAATGGACTTGTAATGGTTCACTGAATAAAGTAATTGTTAACCTTCTGTTGGTAGATACCAGAGAAGTAAAATTTAGTTTATCTTGGTGCTACAGCTGTTTCTGTTTGTGCAACTGTCATTCCAACAGTTACTGTAAACAGATAACCTTTTATACTAATTATTTCATCATTATGTTTAAAACTGACAACTATGAATAACTTCTGAATTCTTATATATATATATTGGAAACATGTTGCATTTGAAGATCTGTTCATGCAGGCACAGCTTAACATTCACTTTTGAAATGGCAGTAGAACAAGTATGATATTCTATATTTATCAGACTATCATTAACATTTCAAAATGTGACATACTATAAGAAATACAAATGTACATTTACCATGTGTTACTGTTGAGCAGCTCCTAGCACAACTGAAGTGATTAATTATTTTATGGTGTGAAGTATAAAAAGCTCAGAGCTTGCAGTCTGGAAAATATGGAAACAAAAACAACACAAAAGAATCTGGATCACATGTAGTTATAACGACAAGAAAAACACTGAAATCCATAAAGAAAACATTTATAAGACAGTCAAACATGCTAAACTCTAGTTCTACATTTAGACAAAGACTGATGGAAAGTTATCATATGGTCCAGATCCATCAGCACATTAACATGAATTCATAAATACCTTTATTGACACATACTGCTGTCGCCAAAATACCAAGAGATCATTCTGTACTGGTACACATATAATCAATTGTAAACTGTACTGGACACTGAACTACTAAATACTAGGTTAGGCCTAGGCTAGAGTACTTTAATCCTGATCAAATACATGATTTCGCCCTAACAGAATCAGATTCTTTCGTTAAGGCTTACGTTGGTTAGTGATAACTTTAGGCATAACTGGCTTTTCTTTAAAGATAGGTCAAACGGAAGTTAAGCTGTAACTTTGATTTTAAAATATCAGATATAAGTATATGCTCAGTACTCCCTTTAGCAAAATAAATTATTTTCGTTATCTTTTTCAATACTCACAGTAATATATCAATTGTTAGACCTTTCACAACGATTAACTTACCTTTTTACTTTTCTTTGGCCTTATTCCGTTACGTAACATCTCGTCTGCTAATTTTTGTCTGTCTCTCTACTTTTACTACTCATTTCACACTATGTATTTATCTTTTGCGCTGATAGCTAAGTTGCTTTGCGCCATAAAACACCAAAACAAACTATTTATCTTTATTAAACCTAATCGTCTGTTTTCTATATTATACACATCAATAAATTTCACGCGACACTTGATAATCTCTACATCAATGAATTACAAACAACACGTACGACTCCTATCGAGTTTCGTAATTAAACTCGTTGAAACGTTTACTTCAAATTAATTGATTGTGACTCTCATGTTACGAATAACGCTAAACAATCATTAAGTATTTATTCTTAAAATAAGCCTCTCAGCGGTATGTCTGCGGTCTTACAAAGCTAAAAACCGGGTTTCGATACCCGTGGTGGGCAGAATATAGATAGCCCATTGTGTTGCTTTGTGCTTCATTCAAAAACAACCACAACAACTTCTTAAAATAAATTAACAATATCCACACTTAACAGCCTTTTATATAATTTACTCGATAAACGTATAAACTTATGTAATTATATACATATATGAGTTATCAGACGTTACGCTCCCCGGCATGGTCAAGGGCACTCGATTCGTAATCTCATAGTCATAGGTTTGAATCCACGTTAAACTAAACATGTTCGCCCTTTTCATTCATGGGACTTTATTATGGTCAATCCCATTATTCGTTGGAAAGAGTACTACAGGAATTGCTTTTTCTCTTGTCTTACTCTGCTAAATTAGACAGCTAGTGTAGATTGTTTACGTGTAGCTTTGCGCAAAATTCAAAACAAAAAACAAACCCACTTAACGTAACTACAACTTCATGAATGGAGTATTATATTATACAGTGCTTATAGTACACTGTTTGTTATGTTAGTAGAAGCAATATTAATCACTTTCATTCACATCATTCGTGGGTTTGCATACAACTACTCGAGGATCTGCATGATATAAGGTTCTAATCATATATCATTAGGGGAGTATTCGGCATATCATTTTTTGTTACTGGGGCTCTTATTTTCAATTCTAGTGTCTTTCTGAAATGTTTCCTGTTATTATTACTTCATCAACTAACACAACACTTACATCCTCTGACTCTGAGGTTTCTATCTGTTTATCTCTTCCTCGTCAAAAGGTAATTCAATCTCACTAGAGTTATCAGTTTTTATTTTGTAATAGATTTACTGTTGTATATTTGGTGTAGTACCTTCTTTTCTTTCAGTGTAATTTTATTTTTTCTTATGACATATACTGTGGGTTGTGCAATTCACGAGTCCTGCCTGTTCTCGAAATTAATAGAAAATTCTTGATCGTAGGAATCAACAGAATACTAGGTGTGTATGTAATGCTAGCGATTGACAACTTTTTGCCAGAGACCTTCAGTGAATGATCTAGTTTTGCATGATTTGTATAAAAGCAGAGCGCCAAGAGAGAAGAAGGATATTGTTATTGGACATCTGCAGTCAGTGTGCTATAGACCAAGGAAACTATAATTGTGATTAATGTCTATTAATCCAGAAAACAATAGAATTTAACCACCAACATTTATATATTTCGAACATTACATACTGTTCAACTCAGCAACACTTTAGCTTCAGAGACAACAAGCTTGGACTCATTAGTTAACCAATCCATCTACAGGTCTAAAGAAGTAGGATAAGATAAAACACATAACAAACAAAACAGAATCCAAAAATCTTACATTAAGAATTACAAGTGGCAATTTTTTCATGAAAGAAACCATAGTAACAAAGAGTCACGCTTCTGGCAAGAGAGAGAGAATACAGTTTTACATCTTTAAGAACACGATTTTATGTGGTGTTTCTAATCTAGTCTGTACCCGATGTTTTTCAAACGAATAATGCAAGAATATCTTAGCTTAATCAATTAAACATTATGAGTGGATAAAATAGTCAATATATGTGAAATTGATGAAATCATAACAAACATAAACACGTGTAGTTCAGTGTTTTACATGTTGTGATTAGCATATTTTCAGTCTTGCAGATTGAAATATTTGTGAAAAACAAACATTTTTATTGCATATTTTATTAATTTTTTTCATTAGAAAGATGACAGATTTGAAGCTTCAAAATTCTTGATGTAAGCGTAATAAGGAGAGGCATTGCCATTGGCGTGGCGGAACCTTGTAATTTGTACTGCAACTGTTACATAATTTGTAAATAAAAGAAATCCCCAGGGAAAAAAAAAAGTTATTTACCGGTGTGTCTGTGTGATACATGTAGGAAAATCGATTTTTACCTGAAAAAGCACACAGTTGAGTCATTATCAAAATTCCAACTGGATTGTCGTGTATTACGCAAATACCAAATCTGTAGTTACTTAACATTTCTTTTGAAGAGTTTGTTCTTTCTATCTTGAATTATTCTGTTATCAACAGTATAACTTTCACCTACTTTGTTCGGAGTTTCCACACAGCTCTTACAATACACATGAAAATTTGTCTCAAACTTTCGTATGAAGTGGTTTTCATAAGTAAAGCACGGGAGTATCGTGTGTATACAATACACTAGTTCTGGAAGTAGTTGGGCTACCCGTACTTAAGTTTATGATTATTAGACGGCAGTCAACAACAGTATAAACTATCAACACATTGGAGGAAGATTAGTCACTTACCACTTGTGTTTCGCTCACTTTTCTATAATAATTTATAAAACTGTGCATAAATAACATTATATCTTTTGAAAACAAACTTGCCTTTTGATCTGTTTCATGGTTATTTAAAATACTTTTTTTTTTGTCGAAAGATATAAAATTTCAATTTATTTATTTGCTTGTTAGTATTTTTCTGAAATCACAAACATGACTCTAATTTATTTCAGGAACCTTCATTAAAGCTCATTTCTTACCAAAAGAGTGAACTCTACATTGCTAGAAATCAATGCACAATCGACATTCAAAAGTTATTTTCCTAGTGGATAAGCGGATAATCTGGGGGCTTATAACACTCAAAATCGGATTTTGATACTCGTGTTAGGCAGAACGCAGATAGCCTATAGTGTTGTTTTGTACTCACCAACAAACAAAGCAATGAAGAGTTATTTTATTTTTCATAATCTATAATTAATGCTCATTTATAATTTAAAAATATGTAAATATAACGTTATACAAAATCTAACCACTATGTGGTGCAGAGGTCTTTTGTTGACTGTGGGTCGATAATTGATGCCGAGAGATAAAGATTTTTAAAAGAAAATTTACAGCTTTCGGTTATCGCAATCCAGATAATTTTAGTGTAAATTGTGAGTTTAAATGTTTTATTTTTTGGTTGCCAAACTTTCTTGGTTGGATAGCTTCTGAGACTGATCAGCTGTTACATCAAGATCCTTTCTCTCATGACACTTTAGATTATTCCCATCCAAATTATTTTTCAGATTATGATAACCCAGTGGTATTATTTTGCATTTATTATAATTAAATTAAACATAAATAGTAAACTTTTGAAAGAATGTCAAAAGATTTCGAAAGGTAAGGCTTTCAATCAGTGAAACTATATTAGCTATCCAGTAAAATTCTAAATTTGGTTAATTTTTTTTTTTTTTTTATCAGACTCTCCAAGATGTGTTCCACAACTGATGTAGGACTAATTGGTCTATAAGTGCTGGGACAGTTTTCATCAGCAATGTTGAAAAGAGAAGTTACATTAGGTAATTTTCAATTTATTATGTTTCTCATTAATTTTATTTCTAACACTCTTTGTGAGCCAAGATTGTTTTTATTTGTTGCTACCTTATTCTTTCTGTAAGGAAAATATTTACTTGAATATTGAAAATTTGTTCTTTAAAGATTTTCCACATTTTAAGCAAATTTCACAGGCTCCCCTTTGTTTTTCTCACACTACATTAAACAGTTGTTTGATATACATATTTCTACGATGAATTTGAGATTCATGTTCTCATTTTGGGTATTATATCTGTAGCACTATCTTCATAAAATGCAGGTGAAGGAAATCTGTCATGTAATTCATATGATATTAACCACTGTGAGATTGTTAATTATGTGGGTTATCCTTCTTTTCCTTAACTTGCCCCATTGGCCTTTCTATATGAGATGAACCTGTGTGGGCTGATAAAGATTTGATAGTTTTTTAACACCAGTGGATTTTTCTGTGTTTTTCTTCCTCCTGCCTGCAGAATAAGCTAGTCCTAATGTGACAGGTATTGACATGATGTCTCAGTATGTTATGTTTTATATGATTTAGGATTTTACTGTGATTCTTTCGTACTTTCATATTGACTCAGTTGTCTTCTTAGGCTCTTGCTTTAAAGAGGTAGTTTCACTTAGTTGTGATTTTCTCTGTCTCAATGTGACCTTGTACTAGGTATGTTTGCTTCTTCTTTCTTTACAGATTTCTGTATTTTCTTTAGTAAAATGTTTTTAATCATAAATCAGAGACTTTGGAATCTTGTGTTATTTATGTATCAACACTCAACCCTTTCCTCTTTGTATGCATATTTGTTACAATTGGAGCCATGACATACACCTATTTATCTCTTATCCCTGTTCCTCTTCCATGGGTTTCTCATTATTTTATTTAACACTGATGAGCATAATGGCAGCAGTACCAGATACTCATCATAAGATTTTAGTCCAGTGGATGCTTTTCTGTATTGTTATCCTTTAGTAATTTTTCACTACTGTTCCATGAGTTCTTCAGGTGTTATCAGAGAGATATGCCCTACTATTTCTTTTCCCTCCTCTTTGTGCCTGGTACCATTTTCCTTCCACTTTGAATTCTGCCACCAACCTGCATCTGTCTGAACCTGTAGAAGAATTTCTGTCTTTATGAGCTCTATGCTGTCCACCCACCAAACTAGAGACTGATTGCCTGTAATGGGTTTGTCACATTTAATCCTAATTTTTAATGTATCTGATATTACTCTAGACTTGTTTCTCTGCCTTTGGCAGGCTTTTTTCATAGATTTATAAATGACAAAGAGGAAATTCACAAAGGATTATTTGTATACCTTGTGGTTTTGTCACATGTGACCCACTCTTTTTTGCACACTGGCATTTGCATTTCCTTCAGTCCTGTAGGTTTTGTCAGCCTTTTAGAGAATTTATCACTTGTGCTCTTGGATTAGCTTTCCTCTTTCTGTGGTTCATTGGCTATATTTTATTATTATTCTAACTTAGTACAACTGAGACATAGTTAGAGTGATTGATTAAGGAAACAGTTAATATTTTGTTGTCTCTTTTTTACTTTAGTAACTGTAGATGGTTGTTCTGGTATTATTGCAAAATATTTAATGAAAGTGTCCTTTGCTATTTTACTTCAAGTGTTCCTGACATTCACTCACATAAAGCTTCTTTGCAAGTAACTTTTGATTTGTCAAGTTTTTAATCAAATTTCAAATCTGCTCAATTGGGTTGAGATTGGGGATCTTTGGGAGGAAATTGCATTATTTGAATGATATCAGTAGCTTAATTTATCGCTAAGTAATTTCTGCATAGGTTGTATGAGTATTTGAGGTCATTATAATCTTGGTAGTAGAATCCTTTACCAATAATACGCAAACTACAGGGTACACCCTACTGGATCAATACCTCATTGTACTTGTGCTGTTCTTTTATTCCATATCTTTTGTAGATGTTTTCTGTCACTTCAGCAGAAAAATATCCCTAAGTCATCACACTGCTTCTACCATACTTTATGGCAGGTACTATGCATTGCATACTAAGCATTTTTCTACTGTCTTCAGCCAGATGTGCAACCTCCACTTTGACCCAAATACCTCAAACTTGGACTCATCCATCCATAACATCTTTTTCCAATTATTAGCAGTCCAGTTTATGTATTTTTCAGCAAATTTAAATCTTGCCAATATTTGGATATCAAAGTAAATGTTTTTTAACTGATACACAACCGAATATTCCATTATCAGTGAGTCTTCTTGATTCTGTAGACCTGGACACCTTTCTGTTATTTAATATATGCTCATTTATATCATGTCTGACATCATTGACAGTCTTCACTTTATACTGAAGGCAGAGTAAACAAAGACACTTAACATCAATATCATTGAGTTTAAGTTTTCTACCTCTTCCATTCCTATGTAATTCCTGTCTTGGCCTCAAGGATGTTCTTGACAGTGTTTTGGGAACAATTCAAGTCTGCAGCAATTTGTTGGAGAGCCCAAAGAGAATCACGTAAAGATCTTATGCAAATTCTCTGATCTGTGCTTTTGTGGCTGTGGTTTGACAACAAAATTTAATATACACTGTTAAGCCCTGTTTTTTCTTCCTGATGTCCAGGACTTGTTCACTTATTCCATCTGATACTGTTGTTGTCAACTTCTCTTTTTTGTTTGTAATTTTAAACATTCTACAAACTTTCTGTAGTTGTAGAAAGCATTTTTTATCATTATGTACATTAGTATTTTGGATATTTAAAGTTGTTAATTCAAAAATGCTGGACAGTTGAGATCTTATTGAAATTAAATATAATTAAGCTATAACATGTTATTCCTGAAGTGTGTGACTTGTGCACATTATAACAAATACATCAAGTTACATCAAATATAAGTAAATAAATTTGGAACTAATTATCCTTTTTATTTTTATGTGGAGAATAATATTTTACACAATTTATAATATTTTTATTTGAATGTGATATTAAGTATACAAAACTAATATTTTAACACCAAAAATAAATACTATATGTGGAATACGTAATAGCCTTTGAGTTACACTGCTAACTGATATACACTTTTGCTTTTCAAATCAGTTTAATGTTCTCATGCTATTGCTACTTGATAGCACTATGTAGCCCACCAGTGGTATGTCTGCAGACATGCCACTAGAAACCTGGTTTTAATACCAGTAATGGGCAGAGCACAGTTAGCACTGTATATCATAAGATTACATTGTGACAATGTAGATAAAATGTAATATTTTTATGTGTTAACTGCTAAATGCCAAAATGTTATGGAGGTAGGATATTACTAAGCATATGCTTTGTGTTATTATCAAACAACTACCATATTACTACGTAGCATTTATGCTGGGAAGCTATTGGAATTTTTTTTTTAATTGATTTATGAACTGTTGGTGGGGAGTACCTTCTAAAACTAAGGAACATGAACATGATACATTACTGTATTATCAATCTGAGGTCTTAAAAAGAACTGAGGTGTGTGTATGGCTTCAAACAACAATTTTAAGGCAAATAACAAGTTGGATATTAAATAATGAATATACAAGGTTAAACAAAAATTGCATAAGAACAGTTTTTATTGCAGCCCTCTTTCCAGCCACATGAAAATGATTGGTTTATCACCTGTAGTCAGAAGTTTTGCTGGCCACGATGGAAGGTAACTAGTCACCTTTATTGTCCATCCCTGATCATTGAGCAGCTAAATTGATAGTTTGTTTGCTTGATGTAGCAAGAGCAGCTCTTTTGAGGTGTTACATAAAGGTATTCTCTGTTGGGGAAAACCTTCAGAATTAATGTCTTGTGTGTGAGAAACAGTTTTGTGAGTGAAGTGTATTGAGGAATGTTGTATAGTAAGACAGCCACGAAATTGTTGGATATGATTTTTATGGTGGAAAATAAGAAAAGTGTCATCAGTGTACTTGCTGTATAGAGAACATGTTTGAAGCTTAAAGGGAAATTGTAAACACATTGTTGTTTGTGGTGACAGAGAAAAATGTTGGCAAAAATAAGACCCAGGGAGGAGTCTATACCAACACCATCTATCTCCTCATATAAAGTATAATTAAAGAGGTGTAGAGAGTCTTTAGTTGAAAGTTAAAGCTCAGATTTCTAATTAGCTTTAGAATGTACATAACAACAGATGTAGCCAGAGAGCCCAGTCTTCTGAGCAATTTAGGCATATTGATTACATTATATTTCAGTGTTTATGCCTAAAACTTGTTTTATAGTACGTAATGAAAAAATAAAACTTTTTGTAAACATTTAAAAATTTATATCAGTATCAGCTTTTTAATTTAAATTTTTGTGCCCCCACACCCCTAGAAGTAGAAGAACTGGCTACATTACTTATTAACAAGAATGTTTGTAGCAAATAGACTGGGCAGTGCAATGTTAATGGTTTTATTTAGAGGAATATTAGTAAAAATAGACATAATATGGAAGCCAGCCATCATGAAATTTTTAAATGGGGGGGAGAACTGACTGATTTCTCTGGTAAATTCTCTGGGTGTTGTACATTTGTTTCTAATAAAAGGTTTTAATTATGGGTACAAGGAATTCAGCTAAGTTATAACTGTCAGACAGAAAGTACAGGTTAGAAGGTGTGAAGTCATTGATCACTTAACTCATGTAAACTAGTTACTGACAAGTATTTACAGAAACTATTATCAAATTTAAAAGACACAGACAAGAAACACTTAACAAACCTATTTCCTTGCACTGCCCCATATGTAGAAATATTAGAATATCTCTTTTAGAAAGTTATGAAATACTAGCAGATAAATATAACCTTTACATAATGCCTACATTAACTTTCATCCATGGAAAGCAAATTAAACATGTGTTGAGAAAAGTTTATAATGAACACAACTCAACAAGTCTAATGGAAATAAATGAGTTTGAGTAGAGTAAAATATCTGCAAAAGATAGCTCAGGCTTGTTTCTGAGCCTTCTGTGCCCTCTGGCATTCAGGAGTCCATCTTGAACAATGTTGAAATTAGGATTTGAGATCATATTTGAACAGATCTCAATAATTTCAATCTTTTTTAATGTAGTTTTACGTATGTTATGCTATTTAATGAAAAATATAATAAATTAACAACATTTTCTACAGTGGCACTTTTTTGTTTGGGAGAATCTCAAATACCATTACAGACAACTTATTACACACATATACAATATTTTTCTTGCTTTATTTTATTAACTTTATATAATACCTACTACTGTGTGGATCTCTTTATAACCATTGAATTTTCAAATGTTAACATGGATAGGGTGTAGGATGGGAACTAGATTTGTAATGTAGGTTAGGTTCAGTATAGTAACACCCTAATACCTTATTATTTATGTCAAAACATCATATTGAGAGCTGAAATGCTAAATTCAAGGACAGTTTTACTGTTTCCCCTGTTGGTGTAATGTTTTTCTTTATAATTTTATCATTTTTTGGCTTCATTTTATTTATTCATTTTTTGTGAACGTCCATCTTTCCACTTTTACTCAGTTTCTGTCTTAATTATGTGAGGCTGACTAAATGAAGGTTAAACTAGTTAGACATTGTACCCTGTAATGCCATTTTTATCTTACCTCCCTCAGTACCTCTGAACACCAGGACAAATTACATTATAACCCACCTTGATTTGTGCCTGGTACAGGTTGTTTGTGTTGTTGTGGCTGCGATTTTTCCTGCCTCATAAATTGGCCTTTAATTATATTCCATCTTATATTTGGATAAGCTACGTTAGATTTATGCTGTCATTTTTTTGTATGTGTTCTT
The DNA here is from genome assembly GCF_004210375.1 of Tachypleus tridentatus. Lineage (NCBI taxonomy): Eukaryota > Metazoa > Arthropoda > Merostomata > Xiphosura > Limulidae > Tachypleus > Tachypleus tridentatus. The sequence continues at coordinate 29,148,595 of NW_027467782.1, forward strand.
TCAATCTTCAAATGTTCTATACAAGTACAGTTTCCTTTGCACGATGTGACAATTAGAAACAATGTTCTCGTCCTCCTCTGGCTCATTGGTTTCATTTCCAATATCCTGGTCAAACCAGTGAACTCAGGGTTTGTCTGAGATGTGTGGACACAGTTGATTAATGTGTTCTCTGCACATTGCATTGGATCTGTGTGGCTCATATATTATAGGACTAATTTTGTCAGAATATTATACATATCAGTATAGCCACATTCATATTGTTTTCATGCTTCTGGCATGCACTACAGTCATAACATTGGGATATCGGTTCTTTTATTCCATGATCTTAACACAAACTCCTTTTCCTACAACATTTATATTGTTCATTGGAGTGGTTAATAAACTTCCTGCCATAAAAGTAATCCCAGTTGTGTTTTATGAAGACAACCAATTTTTTTTCATCTCTGTGTGTCTATGTTCAAAAGAAATGAGCATATACAATTAAACATTCTATTCCTGCAACAGATAACATGACCTTCACTCTATTGTAGTTGGTATCCATGTTTAGGAAAATTTAATAGTCCAGACAGGATAGACCAGTATTTGAACATCTAAGCTGTCTTTGAGAATTAGTCACAAATTATTAGTGGTGTGACAATTTAAGGAAATTGTTCACTTCTTGCTTTGTCATGGTTGAGGAAATCAGAGCTATTACATTTAAGTCAGTCGAGATATCATCTCTCTCTTCAATGTGATCTTCTTCTGTTTGTTGGAGTGACACTTTCCTAGTTTCAATTTTAAATCTGTCTTTGAAATGTACTGGAATGGTATCTCAAGCTTTTAAGATCCTTACTCATAAGTGAGGCCAAACACTCAAGCATTATTGAATTAGACCAGGCATCTCCTTTATTGCATTCTTTTGAACACAAGTTTCATCAGCTGTTCAAAAGTAGCTGGTACATTATGCAGACCTAATGCAGAATTCCAACATCCCACCTCTAAAAGTAATATGAACCTTGCTCTACTTATCCAGCTTGACTTGCCAGTATTAACACTGCTTGAATACAAAGAGGAGCCATAACTTTTGTTTTAATACATGCACTTGGACATTCCTCTAATTTATGTACTGGATATGGAAAGAATTGGGTATCTTTTCTATAAAATATCAGCTTATCTGTTTCAAAAGTACAACTGACTAACAAATTCCATACTACGTGGAATTCAACCAAACTGAGCTGGAGATTCACTTCTTTCCTGATATCTAGGTTATTGATATTTATTAAAATGAAATAAATATTCATTTCCCATAATGAAACGTAAAATGGGGATTTTCAAAAAACTATAGGAACAAGATAGTTTGTGTAAAGTGAAAATGTAATATCAAAGAATGAGTAAGCAAAGAAGCTTAATTTTTCAGATGTAGAATTGATATTATTCCTACAAATATTTATTTTGATTCTTCTAAATATTAGAATTTTTTGAAATTGAGTCAAAATAACAGTTTGTAGGTAGAAATTGAATTGCATATGAATGCAGTAGAGAGCACAAATATCTCATTGTGTGGGTTTACGTCTTACAACAAAATAAATACAGACAAATCACTTTTGTAAAATTGCTTTCAGTTTAGTTTGAGAATGTCTGAGTGCAGGTATAAAGCAGTAAGACATAAACAAAAATTTTAAACATATACAACAAGAGATATGTATGTGTGTGTTTACGTATATATCTACATGCACACAACTTCTTACTGTTATAGATGTCAGTGAGCTTTCTTATAAGAATTCATTCATTACATTGTCATGCAGCTTTTTATTTAGTGTTTTCGTTTACTGATGTTCAGGTAGTGATAAATGAAAAAGGACATTGCCCAAATGGTTGTAACGACAAAAGTACATATAGTAGAGAATATATATATCTGTAGTTAACTTTTTGGTAGTTCTATCTCAGCATTTCCTTTTATCTCCTTTAACAAAAACCACGCATAATTCTTGACATTGTTTTAAACCAACTATTAATGTTAATACAATAAGGAAACCATAATAATATATGATACGTTGTTAGATGTATGTTGTGACAGACTTGAGAAGTAGAACATAACAAGCAGTTTTATAATTTAACATTTATTCTAACATCAGATAGTTGTGTTTATTATAACTCTGATGAATCCACAAAAGTGAAACATTGATCAAAATAAAAATAATTCTTTTATATTTATCTGAAGTATAAAGGTCGATTTTTACAAATTGTTATCAAAACAATTGTGTCTTCCCCACCACAACAATTGACTACTTTGTATTGTCAAAACTTCATGTTTTGACATATAATAATATATTTTAAATAAGTGTAAAGCCTTATAAACTAGAACAGTTAAGTCTTACCATCATTGAGTTCTAAAAGGAATTAAGTGTAGTACAAAGTGATATTTGATGAAAATGTTTTCATTTTTCAAAAGGGTTCCTCTTGAATTTTTTTTATTAAGAACAGTATGTACTTGTTAGTAGTCAGTCAGGTTGTTGCTGCACTTTGTTATAACATGTATGATATAAGCCAGATTATTTTTATTCATTCTCAGTGGATGAAAAACATGCTACCACTCCTAAAGTTATACCTACTTTTTATATGTGGCATGACAGTAATGTTAGTTGTAAAGTATATTAAACGTACCAAATCATGCTACTCTATATAAGCTCCTTATATTTGTGCAGGTGGCTTAAATATTGCTTATTGTTGCTACACTTCTTTTTAAAATCATATTTCTAGCATATATGAATAAAATAGCTAATGAAAAAGCAACGTTGGCTGGAAATTGAAAACCGTAGTAATCTCTCATGGACAACAAATATCCTGACTTTGGCTAAGTTATGATGAAACTAGTTTTATACATTTTTAAATAACAAAAAATAGCTACTTTATTTCATGTCAGAAGTATTTGTCTGTGAAACGTATATGGAAGTAAAGCAACAAAAATAATATTGCATGTTTCTGTTGGACTGAATCCATCATAAATTAACTGCAGATCTTTTGTCTTACTTTGATATTTACACTGACTCAATTGCAGTTGTTGGTTCTATGGATTTCTGCAAAGAAGTGTATCTGTATTATTGGAATGTGTATGAGACTAATGATTTATTCACCATGTAACAGAAATTAGGGATCTGGTTACTTAACATCTTTTAATCTGCTTTCAGTTGTCAGACATCCCAACTGTAAAAGATGCAACCAAGGTTGCCTTGAAGGAGAGACATATTTAAGTGACTTAATCAACCTTTTCTTCAAGTATGCAGTATTTACAGTAATGATAGCTCTTGTGTTATTTCAGTTACTCCTTCAGGTATTATTTTTGATATTTTAACTTAAACCATCTAATGTAATATTTCTATTGAGAATCCTTTAGTCAATTAAACAATACAACATAAACACACTTTCCTTTGGACCCACTTGTATTGATTACACTATGTAACACAAATTTTGTTCATGGATAGTATGTGTTATTTCTTAATTGTTTAAGAAAATGACCATTATTCCCTTCAAACTTTGCTTTTGTGACCTAGATAATGAAATTTAGAAATTAACCTACTTGCTATGCAAAAATGGGCAAATTTGCACATTTTCATTTACATAAGGTCTGAATAAAACAACAAATGTATAAAGATTTACATGTATCTATAGTAAAGTTATACAAAAATGTTTAGAAGTGAGTAGTTTTTTAAGATTTCCTACTGTAATGTAAATCACTTTCATGTATCAGCCCCCAAGTATAGTCTCCCATCATGTTTTTGTTATACGCTCCTTGGTAACGGTATTTAAAGTCCAGCATATCTTGGTGGAAGCATTGCCTTGCTCCTCTGAGCATGCTCCCATTTCCTCCTTGAATTTATCAAGATGGGCGTCAAAGATATGGACTTTCAGGGACATCCTGCAGCCAATTTTGTCATAGTTCTTCACCAGATCCTCAACCAGTTCCACATAATTTTCGTCCTTGTGATTGATTGCCCAAGCTACCTCAAGCTTTCTTTTCCTTCCTACTGAGCTTCTTGGGGAATTCTATGCACTCCAGGATCTTCTTTATTTGTGGTCCAACGAAGACACCAACTTTGACCTTTTTCTCAGACAGCTTAGGAAAGATGCTTGGAAGGGACTTGAAGGCTGCAGACTCCTTATCAAGAGCTGTGACAAATTGCTTCATAAAACCCAATTTTATGTGCAATGGTGGAACAACACCTTCTGGACTTGACCTTGTGCCTCCCATCAGAGAACTTGGTCTGTTGTAGCCAGTGCTTTCTGTTGTAGTGTGCTGTGGTGTCACTGCTGTCCCAAAGGCAAAGATAACAGAGAAACTTGGTAAAGTCTCCTTGGAGACCCATCAGGAATGCCACCATTTTGAAGTCTCCAATAACATTCCAGCCATACTCATCATACTTCAAGGCTTCTAGCTAAGTCTTGATGCTGTTGTATACCTCTTTTGAGGAGCACTGAATTTTAAAAGGTCTAACATTTGTATCATATAAAGTCTTACTATTCAAGTAAGCAAAGATTGTCTTACCTTCTAGAGTTTTTTTGCAGTGCTTAAAGGTAAAATGAGATGCCAAGGGTTTGCCCTGATCTCCAACAGGCATGCCAAAATATGCCTTAAAGGTTTCACACATTTTAGCAGATGTTGCCACAGAGTACTTTTCTGCTCTTGTCTTGATAAATTGGCCACATACAGAGCAGAATGCATCTGGAGAATGCTTGAAGCTTCTTAATGCCATTTCTGATAAAATCAGATAGGTCTATGTGTTCACTCAGGCAGCTATAACTAAACTGAAGTGGTGAGTGGTGAGTCCCTGTATATATATTATTATGGAAAGTTCTAGAAAATTCTACAAGGTTCTAGAAAATTCTTGTAAGTTGGAGAAAATTCTCTATCAGCTATTCAGCACTGAATCTACCTGGAATGTTCTAGAAAATGGGTAAATTTGAAAATTTCATTACCCAGTTCATAAAGCAAAGTTTGAAGACAAACATATGTCTTTTCCATTTACTTTAGGCATAAGGAAATGGGAAATAACACTTTCTGCCCAGGAACATGAAAAAATAATTTTGTTATATAGTGTTATCTGTGGAATTATATGTTGATGATTGGTGCACTAACTAAATGTCAGAATTATTTGTGTTGACTTTTTTAATTTTTGTAATTATTAAATGGATTGATGTTTTACCAACAGCAAAGAATAATGCAAGAGGTGTTATTTATAATAAAACATGAGACATTGATCCTTTGTCTGGGTAAGAGATTTAACTTTGTTCATAAGTTCAATGGTGCAGTGTCAAATGTTTTGTACAGCAATCATTAGAAGTAATCTTTGTTGATTAACACATGTTTGTGTGGTGTACTAATTGTTGTTTTATAATACTTTGTCAAAGAGAAAGAAAATGAAATGAGGAACTTATGAAAAAGTTAAAAAGTATTGTTTTAATGAATGATCCCTATGAAAAATATATGATGATAAAACAAACTGGCCAAGAGTAAGTTTAAAAGTAACATGTACCTCAAGAGCATTTTTCAAAAGAACGATAAAGTGATTTAAGGGTAAATTTGTGCTTAGTAGTAACATAGTAGAGATAAAAAGTTCATTTTTGAAACACAATGCTAATTACTTAACAGGTATTATTTTACTTTATCACTTCATTCATTAGTTACTTGATGTTTGTATGTTGGAATTTTGTTTAATTTTTGTTGTACATTCATTAGTTTTTGTTGTTTTTTAATTTCAGTTGAGTGAGTATTTGATATTTATTTTGTAAATTTTGTATCACAATTTCTTTCTTTCTCCTTCAAATTCCTTTTCAGAAATGGTAACTAAATTAGGGGTCATTATTCTGCTGAATTTCCGTACAAGCGTTAATTAAATTTCATGTACTACCAACTGAAATGAGAAACAAGATGTGTTGACAATTTCTGCATATTACTTCCAGCTTTGTTAATATTTTGCTTCTTCCTTGTGTAAAAGAGAACAAAAAAATATTGTAATCACATTACTAGGCATGAGGAATATAATAGACCAAACCTAAAACTACCAGTTTATTAATTTTATTAGCATGACTTAATTATTGCAATTGTGAATGTTTACATATTTTATTCATTGCAATGACTTACTTCCATATGCTACATTATCTTCTTTCATCCTTGGCCCGGCATGGCCAAGCGTGTTAAGGCGTGAGACTCATAATCTGAGGGTCATGGGTTCACATCCTGGTCGCGCCAAACATGCTCGCCCTTTCAGCCGTGGGGGCGTTATAATGTTATGGTCAATCCTACTATTCATTGGTAAAAGAGTAGCCCAAGAGTTGGTGATGACTAGCTGCCTTCTCTCTCGCCTTACACTGCTGAATTCGGGACGGCTAGCATAAATTTCAAGGTTAATGGTTTAACTTTGAATATCACACCTCTTACAAAACACTTTCTTGTTGGTGACACGTTGGATCAATTGTGGTTGGGTTTATCTGTGTTTGTTTGCCAAGATATTGATGACTATACAGGTCAAGCACATCCTCCGGAACTTAGCCCAAGAACATGTTAAACCTATTCAGTTTAACGAAGATTTTGATAGCCTTCTTTTTAACCCCCAGATTGTGCTGTATTTCATTTGCCCCATCTGTAGAATCAGTTTGGCCTAAAAATGTGTTTAGACATAATTTCTTAGGTTGTGATGTGTCATCCATTTTGCTATTCCATAGATCCCTGTCTTGCTTTGTTGCATGATAGTTCTTCTTATTTAGTCTTCCCATCTCTGAATATTAGATATCTTGTGGAGCATCTTACTTCCCAGTTGGATGAGGATGACAACATCTCTTTCCCCTCAAGGGGGTACCAATCACTTTGTTTTGATATATCATCAAAACTTGTTCTCAGCAGCTGAAGTTATTTTGTCAACTTAGGGGCATACTATGATTTCCTGCAATGTTTTATTCATACCCAGTTTTCACACATACATCTAAACCTCATTTCATTCTGTGGTGTTTATCTACAATACATCATCTATCCCAGACTATGCATCAAAATCTTGAAGGTTTATATTCATCATCTCTTGACTGACTTATGTGATTTCTCTGTTGTTGGGATTTTGTGGGTTTCAATATGGTCCTAACCTACATTTATTTGCCACCCATTTATCTGAAAAAAATTACATGATGCCCTCTCTCTTTAGTGGCATGTATCAACCATGTTCCTGACACTTTGAAATCATGTGAGGAATCTTCTACCATTTCTTCCTTGGTAAATTGTTTGTCACAGTTAAAACCTCAAAGCACCTATTTCCATTTCCGTTTAATATTCGTCAGTGCTTACCTGTTCTTTCATTTAGGAGTTCTGTATTTCATCATTTTCTTTAATGTAAATTGACACAATGCCAACAGTATTGGTGACTACCTAGTGAATTCTGGTTTAGTAGGAACTTGATTGTGAGAATTTGTTCCCCTTTAGTGATTTGTGTTACAGATAAGTGGGTTATTTGGGTTCTATCAGATGGACTTTTACTGCAATCTCTTTCTCCACTTCTTTTGTCACAGGTACCCATTTCCTTCTCTCAGCCACAGGATCCCAACATTGACAAGCCATTGAACCTGTGAGTTATCTCAGATTTTATTCCAGGCACTTTGTTGACTTCAAGAAAACTGAAGACTGACAGTCTGTTATATATTTGTTCCACCTTACTCAATTTGTCATTCCACCTCGTTTCATAATGAAATTGTTTCTCACCCTCAGGTGAGTTTTTACTTGAGGTATGTAGATGACCAAGATGGATGTCATGAATGCTTTCTTACATATTCCAATAGCCTTGCAGTCATCACTATATCTTTGTTTTTTCCAACAAGGGGTAAGTTATCAGTTTTAAAAATTCTCATTCAAGCTTAGTTTGGCTTCTATATTTTTTATTTTATTTGAATATTTCGAGCTTTTTTTCATCAGTTGCTTTAGGAGATAATTTGAGTGGGCTGGTTAATCATATTGGAACTCTTGATGTGCTGTTTCTTTTGAGGCTGTGTTCTTCTGTGTCTGCCACAATCCCCTTTATTCAGTCTCATATGTGAGCTCATGAATGGGCTTTTTATGATTAGTTGACCCTTGCATAGGATCTTCTTCATGGTCTTTGGTGATTGGTCAGAATCCACACATCGACAGGTGTTCCACTTTCTCATCCTCACCTAAATTTACATCTCAAGTCTAGAGATAGAGGGCATGGGCTGATCTACTGGAGTCTTTAGAGTGTTGGTTTACAGCTGAGGAGTGTTATTATATTAAAACAGGAGCATTTAGCTGTATGTCAGGCTTTGGATCATTTCTTTCATCTGGCCAGACATTGTCTGGTCATGATTAATTCCAACAATTCCACAGTGGGTACTTATCTCAGTTACCAAGATGGCATTCATTCTGGATCCCTACATTGTTATATGTTGTAACTTTTTTTCTGGACTGATATGCAAGATATCCATATCATTGTGTGTCATATTCTAGGTGCGTCAATATTGTCACAGATCATATTTTCCATTCAGACAAAATCTATCAAATGAAATGATCTCTCAATTCTCTTGTCTTCCATGGTTTTGATAGGTACTTACCTCCTTTCACACATCCCACTTTTCTTTCTTGTTTAAAGCAGAATCTTCCAATTTCTGGCAAAATTTGTAGTGAGAGTCTGGTAGTCTGATAGTTCGATACCCGTGGTGAGCAGAACAGATGGTCCATTGTGTGGCTTAATTACAAAATAAATAGGCAAAAAGTAATCGGAAATCGAAGGTAATTATGCTCCAACAGCTTTTGTAAATTGAATATTTTTTTCACTCCAATGAAACTGCTCGATTGTTTGTCTTTTTGTTGTTGTTTCTTTTAACTGCAAATTCACACAATGGGCTATCTGTGTTATGCCCACCACGGGTATCGAAACCTAGTTTCTAGTGTTGTAAGTCTGCAGATATATCGCTCTGCCACTGAGTCAGTGAGGGCAATCGGGTGGAAACGGTACGATTGAAAGCTTACAGTGAAAAGTTCAGAGTTCGATCCCCATGGTGGGTGAATAAAGCTCCCGTGGTTCACTGTGTAGCCTTGGACGTAACAACAAAACACACAAATGTCCAGAATTCATTTGTCTGGGGCCCGACATGGCTAGGTGGTTAAGGCACACGACTCGTAATATGCGGGTCACGGGTTCGAAACCCCGTCACACCAAACATGCTTGCTCTTTAAGCCGTGGGGGCATTATAAGCTTACGGTCAATCCCACTATTCGTTGGTAAGAGAGTAGCTCAAGAATTGACGGTGGATGGAAATGACCAGCTGCCTTACCTCTAGTCTTACACTACTGAATTAGAGACGGCTAGCTCAGATAGCCCTCCTGTAGCTTTGCCCGAAATTCAAAACAAACCAAAACTAAATTATTTGTGTGGAAGAAATTGTGAATGATTAAAATATTGCAAAACTTGAAAAATTTTAATTAAGATTTTCATTTTAAAAACCATCTTATTAAACTAAAGCTATCCTGAATTAAATAACCTCATTTCCCTGTCGATAGCCCCCCCGCTAGTACAGCGGTATGTCTCCGGATTTACAACGCTAAAATCAGGGGTTCGATTCCCCTCGGTGGGCTGAGCAGATAGCCCTTTGTGGCTTTGCTATACGAAAAAACACACACACACACACACATCATTGCCGATTTGTGTTAATAAAACGTGCAGGAAAACACGTGGTTACCTGAAAGGATATGCACCATTGAAGACAAGGCTGCTTAATGACCGAAAGAAAACGAAAATCGAATTTTAAAAGCTGTTCTCCCAAGGGGTTCGTTATTGTTTGTTATTAAGCACAAGGCTACACAAAGCACTATCTCTACTCTACTCACCACAATTATGGAAACCCTGTTTCTAGCGGTATAAGTATTCAGATTTAAAAAAAAAAACGTAGCAAAGCGTTTGTAAATTAAATATTTTCTAAGATGTATTATATACAGCATTAGTTGTCTGTAATATTAAATATTTACTATTCAATTAATATTGTGTATCGATAGTTTGTATTTACAATTTTTAATACAGTATTTTATAAAGTTCAACAGAAAATATTAAATGCATTAAATAATAAGTATTTGACAGGTTTATTCGTGTTTTTACTACAAAGAAATATGAGTGCCTCGATGTCTTACTGTAATCATCATCATCATCTGCCACTCGATTTCTTCAATGAACATAGGGCCGCCCGCAATTACTTGCGGATTCTTAAGGTTTTTAAGTGAGTAGGTTGTTAGCCCACTGCACCTAGCCGTCCCTAATTTATTAATGTAAGACTAGAGGGAAGGCAGCTAGTCATCACCACCCACCGCCAACTCTTGGGCTACTCTTTTACCAACGAATAGTGTGATTGACCGTCACATTATAACGCCCCCACGGCTGGGAGGGCGAGCATGTTTGGCGCGACGCGGGCCCGAGCCCGCGACCCTCGGATTACGAGTTGCACGCCTTAACGCGCTTGGCCATGCCGGGCCATTCTTGTTGTAATATTACAATAATTTGTATTACATTTATCATTAAATTCAGCCGCCACTCATTTAAATTAGCGCTCGTTAAAATGTGAACAGTGCATAAAGATTTGGTTATTTTAAAAATCGATAAGATTTCTTATAAAAACACGAAGAAGGTATTCGTATTTGTAACACATAAACTCTAGAACATGCCATAACGTGACCAATTAAATAAACGACATAATAAGTGCTGTCACCAAAGCGTTACATGGTAGCGCAGTTGAAAGTTCATTGCGCTTGTAGAGGTTGGGAGTGTTTTATTTCAGTACGATTTATTATAACTAATATGTCGACAAAAAGATCAGCACATGTGCTTAGCCTGGATATTGTTCTCTTCGGCGTCTCCTGCTCTTCTACGTTACCAATATTACCATACACCACGTGACATCAACAACTTTGAACCAAAGTATTGGCACGTACTCTCCGTTCTTCACAACTACGGACAGCATTTCGATTTAGAGATCTCTGTCAGACCCTAAAAATACCCGTTTGTTGTAGAGCTTCTTCTTAGTAAACACCATCAACCACGCTCGGAACCGCCACCTTTGTCTCGTGTCACACTTACTACACTTTTTCTTAAAACTAATTAGCGGTAGAAAAATACTCCAGTCCTCAGTAATACACACTTACCTGAAGATGACCTAAGAAGATCGAAACGTTATTCTCTCCTTATCAATAAAAGTGTTAACCCATACCAGCTATTCTGAGTTACATATCTACCTTGTACGGAGCGAAGGAAAATAGATTTTCTTCGAACACCCCGGATGTTCCCTCTCCTCTGCTAAGACGGTTCGTAACTCTCGGCAGCATCCACAGCTCATGGTTAGATACTTGAACTAATTAAATTATCACGTCAAACCGGTATTACCTTCAGCTAACAACTTACCTTCCACTTGTGAGATTAAATTAAACAGTTTCTGAACAACTCAGACTGACGACAACGGTGATATACGGAGTAAGATCCCTGTTGTGGTGGGCCTGCTGTGTAGACGTACCTTTAAAGTTCTTATGCAATACCTTTACAAGTATAGAAAAGTACCTTCACATGTTTAACCATTACCTTTACACCTCTAACACAGTACCTTTACAGCTCTTAAACAGTACCTTTACACTTCTTACACAGTATCTTTCCACCTCGTACATAAGCTAGACCAATCCCAATAGTTCTACAGTAACTTTCTTGTTGCGAGCTGTTATGAATGACAGAAAATGTGAAGCGACACTAAAACGTCACTTCTATAACGTGCGAATGCGCTTAATGTGACGAAATGTGCAAGTGAAATAGAAATGAAACCACATGACCATCATGAAACCGGTAACCTCGGTAATAATAGCCAAATATCACTTTACTTATCTCCCCATATCAGCTGCAGTAAACATCATATTTGGAAGACTTGAGCTCTAATAAAAATGTTGTCCACCATTTAAGGTATTAAACAATAATATAATACATTAGAACGATAATAGAATAATGGAAACAGATGTGGAGAACAATATAAAACTAACAATAAACTGAAAGCACAAACAAAGGCGAATCACAGTCACAAGGAAAACGAACCACTGAATCAACCCCGCTAAACATACCATAATAATCGAAGATATCTCAAGTATGTATAAACAACCACAGTTTGCCAAAGAAATTAAAATATTCAAACCAAACTCAAATATTACACAGATCAAATGACTGGTGAAAGACGGCGTCCTAGTAAAGGGCATTGACCCTGAAGACCTTAACATCCTAGTACAAGAATGACCCAAGGACACCTTTTAACAAATAACAATAAAAAATATACCGAGTGGGAACAACCCTCCCCATCAAATAAAACCTTTGTTATTCAAGGTTATACCCTACACAATGTACACGGGTGAAAACCTTAGTGACAAACATTAATATTCCACATACTAAAGTGGAAAGAATCATCTCACAGCGAATACAAGCACCTGAAAACTTAATAAATGTAAACACAGAAAATATCCACAGTATCCAAAACCAAAATCAACAACGGTATTAAATTATGATTCCAACAATATCCATTAGACGAAACCAAAATGGCTGCCACCACAGTTATACAATGCTACGGTCACCTTTGCTGCACCTAGTGCCATGATTTGTTTATGGTCTAAACCTCAATGAAAAAACCAATTCACGTGAACAACTAAAGTGCTGTAACTGTGATTAAAACCAGAGGGTAAACTCTAAAGGATGCACCATATACAAATATATAAAAGTGAACATTTTTAATATAAGAGGCAGCATAAAACATGTGTCCAACAGGTACAAAATTAAAGACAAACAAAACGCAACACACACAAAAACAAACAGTACCAAGGACTAAAATATCTCTTCTAATAACTCCTAAAAATTATAAAACTGCACAAAATGAGCTTCCAATGATACGTCAAACAAAACAAAAACTGTCAAAATAAACCACAACAAATGAGCAAAGCAAACAAACACGTACATGCACGTATATCCTATACCAAAACACAGTAAAGCAACACATGCTATAACAAAACACAATAAACCGACATTTCCTCTACCAAAACACAATAAATCAACATATGTTACTACAAAACACAATAAACCAGCATATCCTACACCAAAACACAGTAACCCAACATATCCCATACCAAATCACAGTAAACAAACATTTCCTATACCAAATCAGGGTAAACCAACACATCGTGCATCAAAACACAATAAACTAACATATGCTACTCCAAAATACAGTAAACCAACATATCCTACATCAAAATACAGCAAACCAACATATCCTACATCAAAATACAGCAAACCAACATATCCTATACCAAAACATATTAACTCATTGTTCAAAACAAACATCAAATATTCAGAAGATGCAAAACATCAGACGAACTTACAACCATACCACAATAAAGTTAATAACCATATTAACACAAACATTCTATAATAAAGAAATTAATAACTAAATCAACACAACTATTCTACAATAAAATTAATAACCATATTAACACAATCATTCTATCTTGAAGTAACTAACCACATTAACACAAACATTCTATAATAAAGTTAATAACTATATTAACACAACCATTCTACAATAAAGTTAATAACTATATTAACACAATCATTCTATATTGAATTTAATAACTATATTAACATAATCATTTTATAATGAAGTTAATAACCATATTATCATAACCATTCCACAATAGAGTTAATAACAATGAATCTTCTTTTAAGGGCCAAAGTAAAAGGTATCAAGTGGAATGTTGACTTTAACTGTTGGTGTCATGTTTATGTAGGAGCAAAAGTTATTGGAATTTACCAATTAGAGGAACTGCTTAATACGAACAGCGGACTTTCTAGGGTTTTAAGGATAGAAATAGATGTGTAATCATATGAGGAATGTCTTCATTGGGTATCTACATGCAGCAATGAATACATTAACAAAATCCAAGGTTTAAATGAAAGATTATCTTGACACAACAAAAGGCCGGTTGAACATGCAGGATGCTTTTCAGGGTAAGGGTGAATTATATATATGTGCTAGAGGTAGGCTACCCCTACGGATACGTTTCCGATAGCCCCAAAAAATACACTTTACATACAGATTAAACTGACTTGCGTAGTAATGAGCTGTCCGTGCTCTGCTCACCATGAGTATCGAAACCCTGATTCCAAATTTGTAAGTCCTTACACCTACCGTTGTGCCACTAGGGGGCTGGGAAGTAAACCTGGAAAACTGGGAGTAAACAAATTTATGGAATAGCTGTTGTAACTTCTTAATTAGAAGCTGTTAATGTTGTAGATCCTCTAATCTGACAAATTATTTTAATGAAAATTATGTACTGAAGTCAGAGTTGTTATTAATAAGGATACTGATGTAATAATTATCGGAGACTTTGATTATATGAACATTTATTGGAAGTGTATGAAGTCAGACAGTGAGAGAAAGAGGTTTATTACAGATGGTTTCCCAAATCGAATGGTTAGATAGCTAATTAGATGAATGCCAATTTACGTTAATTGTACACTATTAATGGTGACAGGGTTTCAAGAGTTTAAGTGAGGAATTATTTGAGGAATAAATTAGGTTTAACTTTATGTTATATGTTGAGAAAAAACATGAACCTTTAGTTCCTGAGTTTGAGAATAGAGACAATATTTATTAATTATTAGTGAACTGGGATTATAGATAATATGGAACATAACAAGGAAATATTTAAATACACATTGCTGTTAATATAGACTTGTTCCTAAACGGATAACAGGAAAGACCAGACCTAACTAATTTATAAAGGATAAAAGTGCGGCTAAAAGCCACATACAAAGTGTCCATAGATTATTCACCCAATTATAATCTTTATAAATTTTCTATTATATGAGCTATGTTAAAATGATTTACAGCAATTAATAAATATACGGAGTAGAAAAATCATGGATAACTGCCATAAGTTTCAAAAAGGGAAGAAGATTCCTTAAACTGTAAAAAGGCTAGGACTTTGTTTCAAAAATAGAGCAATTAAAAGGATAAATGAAAAACAGTTGGTTCATAATAGTAAAACTGTTCGTGCGTTGTTTTGTTTAATTTCGTAAAAAGTTACTAGAGGGGATTTATTTCATTTATTTGTTAACAAAGATTAGACAATGTGTATTAAGTTAGCTCAACACTAGAGGGTACTAACAGTGTATTTTACAACTGAATTGGGATATATATATACATAGTGATGTAAACAAAAAAGCCTCATAGTAGGTATATGTTACAAACAACAGAAAATTGGTACAGAGGCAGAAAACGTTTGATAAAAACATTAGTTTCAAATGTCATCAGGAGTTTTTTATTATTTTATGAATAAAATAATTAACGAAGAATAAATATTCGATTGTTTCTGGAGTTAAATAACCTCGAGCTTAAACGAATACAACTTATTGTTAACCGGAATTTAAGTTGTTATAAATAACGATAGAACTTTTACCTTCGTAAACTTTACCAAAACAGCTTTCTCCTATAGTCTCTTGGAAAGTGATGCTTTCCCCAGGGATTTCCATATCTCGTAGTATCTTCAAGAAGGGATTGTCAGGTGAATTTGGGTAATAGTTTGGGTTAGTAAGGTAACGCTGAGTAATATTACTCAACGAGCTAGCTGAGATTGCATGTGGAAGTTTCCGTCGACAGCAGTAATATATCCGGCGCCTCCACCAAACGCACACCAAGATGCTGGCAATAAGAACAAGCACCACAGTAAACAGGCATCCGTAGAGAACGGACGACTGAGGGTCGACTTTTGTGGAGGAGTAAAAGTAGTTGGTAGACATGTTTCCAGGACTTTTGGAATGCTATAAAAATACAAGTGTT
Source organism: Tachypleus tridentatus (assembly GCF_004210375.1). Lineage (NCBI taxonomy): Eukaryota > Metazoa > Arthropoda > Merostomata > Xiphosura > Limulidae > Tachypleus > Tachypleus tridentatus. Next base: position 29,164,465 of record NW_027467782.1, read on the forward strand.
ACACTAATGTTGACTTATGATCAAACTGTCTTACTGTTAGTGATATTTGTGGTCGTAATCCCAACAATATCTTACGAAGTTCGCCCAGTTTAGAAAATGTAGGGTAAAAATTTTAATTATATACATCTCTCTACATATATATATGTAATACACTTGGATTTGTCCGTCTGGAACTTTTCTCGCAAATTTCTTGATCAAACGCTACAAATCTTATATTGCTATAAGGAGTCTGGATTGCATATTGGGTTTTCAATTCAGAATAATCTTAGCTGTTTTGTTTTCTCAGTCAAGCATGACTGAGTAGCTATCGTACTCGATGTCACAATGTCGTTGTCATCAAGTAAGAACTAGCTTCGATTTCAACATTTTTTTTTATTTGGAAATTATTTTACACAAACAACACTTAAGCAGCGTGTTATTTCCTATTAAAATGAAGATTACAATGAATACCGTTACAGCCAATCCCACTATTCGTTGGTAAAAGAGTAGCCCAAGAGTTGGCGGTGGGTGGCGATGACAAGCTGCCTTCCCTCTAGTCCTTCACTGCTAAATTAAGGACGGATAGCGAAGATAGCCATCGAGTAGCTTTGTGCGAAATTCAAAACAAAAAGCAAACAAAATCAAACCAGCTGCGTTCCCTCTATCGTAATCTGAGGGTCGCGGGTTTGCATCTCGGTCGCGCCAAACATGCTCGCCCTTTCAGTCGTGGGGGCGTTATAATGTGACGGTCAATCCCACTTTTCGTTGGTAAAAGAATAGCCCAAGAGTTGGCGGTGGGTGATGATGACTAGTTGCCTTCCCTCTAGTCTTACACTGCTAAATAAGGGACGGCTAGCACAGATAGCCCTCGAGTAGCTTTGTGCGAAATTCCAAAACAAATTGCCTTCGAACGCAATTCCAAATAGCGAGATAAACGTAACCATTAAAGCAGATTCTACAATGCATTGTGGAAAGGTTTCATGTTCCGGATGTTTTGGGTTCAAAGATAATACTACATTTGATAAAAAAAAGTATACCCATATTATAATAGGTCAATAGAAAAGATCGAAAATTGTACAGTATTTGCTAGGTTAAAAGCAATCTTAAGTTTCACAACCGAAACCACAAATAATATCACTTATGAAAATTACACCAGTAAATATGACACCGTTCTCATCTATATTCAATTAATTGGTAAGTGGACGCACATTCAATTAATAATTATTGTGTCTTACCACTTAAAAACTTTCGGGTTTAATATGTGACCACTAAATGAGTCTATCTTTTCCTGTTTTCCAAATTTTTTCGCACCCTGGTGACACAATTGTATACCTGTAGATTCACAACGCTAAAATCCGGGCTTCGATACCCGTGGTGGGAAGAACACAAAGAATCAATTATACAGCTATGTGTCAATTACAAAGAAACCTAATTTTTTAGTATTTTTTCTCTTGCCTTCATTTGCAAAAACCATGTAACATCACATATTTTTACAATACACAAACAAAACTTTAAAAAAATACAAGAATGTTATCATAGAAATCAGTAATTGTGTTTTTTTTTATAGCAAAGCCATAGTAGACTATCTGCAGAGTGCACCAAGGGAAATCGGATCCCTAAATTTAGGGTTGTAAATCAGTAGATTTACCGCTGTACTAGCGGGCACTGAATAATTACATCTTACAGTTTTAAAACTGAATCAACCATTTTGACTTGTGTACCGCTAGTCGTATATTTAAAACTGAATCAACCAATTTAACATGTGTACCGCTAGTTTTATATTTAAAACTGAATCAACCATTTTGACTTGTGTACCGCTAGTCTTATATTTAAAACTGAATCAACCATTTTGACTTCTGTACCGCTAGTTTTATATTTAAAACTGAATCAACCATTTTGACTTGTGTACCGCTAGTCTTATATTTAAAACTGAATCAACCTTTTTGATATATAAAATAACAAGCAAACAATAGCAAATAATTTAGCAAAAGATAATACTTATTTCTTCTTAAATAATCCCAAATAGTTTATCCTGTCAACTTAAATAAACTTCAAAGTAATATATATTTACTTCACGTTTCTCATCCTTTTCAAAATCTATTTATAATAGGATATCTTAAAACAAACGATAAATCGTATTACAGTAATTACATAATTACTTACTCTTTTTAAATTCTAAAAAACAAAATAATTACCAAACTTGTGTGGTTCTTTTTAACTTAGAAGTCTAATAGTTTAATTATATTATATAAATAAATGATATATCATAAACGTTGGGCCTTAAGTCTCTAATTTACTAAAAAATATATCACAAAACACTTCTGCCTCTCTACAGATAGTTATAAAGTGTGTTAGATAGTTACAAATAAATTTCAAACAAATATATAATCATTTCTTACCTGTTCTGCTTGATAGAAAGGTTTGAATGACTCTTCAAACGGCCCGCCATGACCAGGTGAGTTAAGTCATAATCTGAGGTTCGGGGGTGCGCATCCCCTTTGTGGGAGCGTTATAATATGACGGTTACTGGTTAGTAAAATAGTAGTCTAAGAATTGGCGGTAGGTGGTGATGAGTAGCTGCCTTCCCTCTAGTCTTACACTGCTAAATTAGGGACGGCTCGAGTTGCTTTGCGAGAAATTCAAAAACAAATAAACTCTTCAAAATGTATTCTACTGAATCTATAGTTTCCCCCAATAAGAATTTAAAATATTTTCCCTTTTTTGCTATCGTCCAGGCCTCTTTTGTTTACCAAAACAATTCTACACTCTCAGATAGTATGCTCATTTGACATGTTATTGTTAAACGTAAGTATAATTGCAATAGGAATTTGAACAAAGAAAGTTTGTTGTTGTTGTTTGTTTGTTTTTTTCCATTTACTGACCTTCGACTGTCTAAGCTATATCCTGATACAATATTTAAAAATATAGAACTAACACTAAATTGAATATTGCTTTGTTCATAACATGTGCTTTATCTCTTCTTCTTCAGATATGGATGGGGTAATTTCTAACATGACAGTTAGAACTACAGAAGGAAAGACGAAATTCAACGTGGCAGGGTTCAACGTTGGAATGTTACCTCCTCTTTTTATTTCCTTTAACATCATCTTGAAGCTTGGGAATCGTTCTCGTTATGCTGAGGAGCAGGGTATACGTGAGGAGCCGTTTTTTGTTAGTTACTAAAGGCGTTAGTTTAAAAATACAGTTGTGCTTTCATTAAAGATGAAAACCGATTGACATAACTCAGACGTTTGAAAGTGAAGAAAGGCACGGGATTGGAAAAACAAGAAAAATGCCAATATTTGTGTTGTATATTACATACTCTTTCTGTGAAATATGTTATCGGAGAAATAATAGTTAACGTGATTATCAATAGGAGGCAGCGCGTCTCAACTTTAACAGGGAAGATTTTATATAATATTAAATCGTGTGCTTTAGAAGCATTAGTTTTTAAACTGAAAATTGTCATCTGAATTATAATTTAAATATCTTTGGTTATGACTGTTTCACCAAATTAAAAAAATTATAAGTAAAACGCCACCTAAGTGCTCTTAAATTAAAAATGCACGTGTTATAAACTAGGAGCCTACTTCAGTGATGTCGAGAAACCCACTTGTTGAGAAATTTATATGCAAAAACGGCTCGTTTGGGTTGAGAAAATATTTTACATAAAAGAGCGAACAACGTTTCGACCTTCTATGTAAAATATTTTCTCAACCCAAACGAGCCGTTTTTGCATATAAATTAGGAGCCTACTTGTATTTACAAGTAAGAAACTGTTTTGAAAAACGTACTAGATTAAAGTAGATCAAAGTTTATCTTTGAGTGTTCATAAACCAAATTTGCTACAACTAACTTATGATCGGAAGAAACTGAAAGTTATCTAAGTCAGCAATACAGTTAATTAAACGTATTGAAAGAGTGATTGTTAATATTATTTATACAGAATTATTATAGTTTAGAATTCCACTAGAATAGAAAATCATCATATTGCTAAAGATGGAGTTTTGTAGAAGTTTAACTCGAAAGGCTCACAATAATTTACAAATGTTTATGAACAATTCTTTTAGAAAAAAACACAAATATGGTTTGACTGCTTAACACATAAGGCATGTTATAATTTAAAATTAATAACAGTAAATTATTAAATCAAACATGAAAATTAGTTTGTCATGTTTAAAACTTTGCTATTGAATACATTTGATAATATAATACTTTTCGATGCAAATATATTTAACACAGATTTGGAAATTTCATTATTTTCATCGCTGTGTAGTAATACAATCACTTTTATTATTTTTTATTTATTTATAAAAATGTTATCATTTTGAGGCTATCCCGGGTATTGATGACTGTTTTAGTTAACCTTTGTATGATTCTAGCATATTAAATGATAAAACATCACTGTATAAATAACTTCCTAATTTATAATAAACTTTCATTCTTCCTCTATATGTCTGTTTAAATGAGAGACAAAAGTTATTTACTTGCTTTAGCAAGATCAACGAACCGGACAAACTTTTTTTAACAAACTTTGGTTAAAAGTCTCAACGTTAATATGCCCAACAAATCTGGTACAAATCCAAGTACACTTTATAGAGTTATTAACCTAAAACCGCGAAAATGCGTTATCTCCGCATTACAAAAGATGTTTCAAAGTGATTCAGAGTCCAGATCCGACAATGGATCCAGATCAAATATGGAAACAGCAGTCCATTACTGACTTCACACCTAGTGTAATGTTTACTGAGTACATTGGTCTATTAGTTTTCGAGATACGCACGCTGAAACAGACACGCACATATACATATGAACCCGACTGCAAACAAAACAAACAGAAAGCAACGGTAGAGAAACAGTATCTCCATTGTTTATGTTAACATCTACACTATATATTAATAAAGCTACGTTACAAAAATAATGCCCTACGATGTCACAAAATAATCTCAAAATAAGATGTGAGTGCGTTCTAAGAGTGGTAGTTAGTGTGAATTTTGGGCAACAAACTGCTTACGATTCTATGCTAAACAATTATTTGGTAAAAGTATGAATGTGTTTTTCTTCTTTTATTTTTGTAACTGACGATTTTGTTTGTTTTGAAGTTCGTGCAAAACTACAAGAGATTTATCTGCGCAAGCAGCCCCGAATTTAGCAGTGTAAGACTAGAGGGAAGGCAGCTAGCCATCACCACCCACCGCTAACTCTTGAGCTACTCTTTTACCAACGAATAGTGGGATTGACTGTCACATTATAACGCCCCCACGGCTGAAAGGGCGAGCATGTTTAGCGCGACGGGGATGCGAACCCGCGACTCTCAGATTACGAGTCGAACGCCTTAACACGCTTGGCCATGCCAAGTTTGAGAGCTCAAATCTCACCATGTAGCCCTTGAGTAGCTTTGAGCTTATCAACAAATATACAAATATGTTTTTACTACATACATTTACTTCAATTTATATGGTAGATTTCATTATTGCAACAATAAAAGAGTCAAAAGGAGAAAACTTGCGATTTATTTAAAATGAATTACAGTTTAAAATATTATGAAGGTTAAAACGTTTAAAAATTATATTTGAAGGAGACATAATCAGGTCAAAAAACAAGCAACGTATATTTTTGGATAAAAATAGGCGAATATTGCTTGAACATACAATTTTTTTCCTTTGAGTAAGAAACTGTAAAAAATGTTTTAATACATATCGTGGATAGAAACCCATACAACTTTTAATCATTAGCGTAAATGCCCTACAGTGCGATTATCATTAACTTCTTAACTGTTAACCTTGAGTGTTAGCAATATAATTACAATTATTATTAATAACGTTGTGGTGATAGCAGATGTTCTTGTTGTAATAATCTTAGTGTACAATGTCTACCTGTACTTAGTTGTATCCAATATGGAACACACAAATTAAAGGGAAAGCAACAAATCAGTGAAATATTAGTTCTTGTGATACTTTTACCTGACCGAACATGAAATTTCAATGTTTCTCTTACAACACAAATGACAAGACACGTTTTCTTCAGCAATGGAATACGACGTATAAACTGTAGTGTTCACACATCCAAACATGAGATCCACACGACATGCCTGGGGCCCGACATGGCCAAGCGTGTTAAGGCGTTATCCGAGATTCTTACAACAGAGCCATCTACAATCCTGAAAAAAAAAATAAACATGAGAAACTGAAATGGTTTTGAGTTTGTCTACTTCGTTTTTGTTTTATATTTAATTTAGTTGAAATTGACATTCATATGGGGCAACAGAAATAACACAGTTATATTAAATAACATATTTAGTACAAATGTAACAATTTTCTTTCTTCAATGATTAAGAACTTAGAATTTTGTTTTACTAACTTCTTTTATTAAAATATAACTTGCCTTCCCTCCGGAGAATAATTAAACATATTCACCACAACAGAAAATCTAATATTAATATACTACTAAACTTTTATTCAAATACTTAATGTAGGGTAGGTTTTATTATATAAAACTCCTTTACATTATCCTTAATACACCTAATATGTAGTAAAATAGGCGTTATTTCTTCTTCTGCCCTGACTGGCATTTATTGGTACACCGCACATACATTTGTAGAATATCTTGAATAAATGAATAGTGTAGTGTATCAAATCACTGCTGTATAAATATTGTAAGTCATAAAATTATAAATTATTGAAGAGACGTAAGAGTCGTTATACTTCGTACCTGAGGATGCCCGTCGCTAGCGGTATGTCTACGGATTTACAACGCTAAAATCAGGGGTTCAATTCCCCTCGGTGGGCTCAGCAGATAGCCCAATGTGGCTTTGCTATAAGAAAAACACGTACCTCATCATACACTGGAGTGACCGTTTTAGGTAAAGAAATCATCTTACCTCACTTTCCCCAACTGCCCCCCTCCTAGTGGTACAGCAGTCTTCTATAACTAGAAACAGGGTTTTGATACCCGTGGTGAGAAGAGCACAGATAACCTACAGTGTAGCTTTGCGCTTAATTCTAAACAAACAATCACAAATATAAGCGTCACCACCACAAATATTAAATAAGATAAAATAATTATATTAATTTTTTATATATAAAATTTAAACACAAATAAAATAACGCTGGAACTTATTTTTCTACAACAGAAACCTATGTAAAATAGAAGATTCTGTTTGTTTTGAAATTAAACACAACGCTACGTAGTGGATTATCTCTGATCTATCCACCATTGAAGCGCATGTGCGAACATAATTTGGGGTTATATTATACCAGGGTTTTTTTAAAAGATATTTCATATTTGTTTTACTTCGAGAATAGATATAATAGCTCATTATGTTTTACTGTGCAGAGAAAGATAGTAAATTTTAGAGTTTAATACAAAACGAAAAGTGCTTTTGGTGGTAGAAGTGTAAAACATTTGTAAGTGATTTAACTGCCTGCTGCCATCTACCAGTGGAAAAGTATAACATATTAACAAAATGTCCACAATTTTTATAAACATAAGTACCTGAAATAAACGTTAGACTTTATAGCCAGTCAGTTTAATACCAAATAAATGGTCTCCATGAAATGTCTTTGCAGGAAAACAATTTGAGACCACTTATAATGATAGCAACAGGATTGTGAAATGTTTCGAAATATAGTATTAGAAAAATATTAACCTCATTAATTCGTAAAATCGTGTAAAGGTCATTTCAACTACATACTTGTTTTTTGAATAAAAAATTGCAGAGGAATTAAATAGATGAACAGAATTTTCACATTTTACCTTCCAAAATGTTGTGAGACAGCGAGGTTTTGCTGGGGTTTCCTGTTTTCTTAAGTAAATGCAGTAGAAAGATATTTGAGTTTAAACTTTGTGGAGAAGGTCACCAATGAAATTAAACGCTCTATCGGTAAATACGAAAGCGAAACTCCAATGAATATTTGAAATGAAAGGTGTATTTTACAAAGAAATTTCATCTGATTTATAAGATTTTACAATAAAACTAAGTAAACGTTGTTGTTTTTTTCGATCTTCTGTATCAATAATAAATGGGAGGGGTTCCCCGGTTTTGAGTTTGAATATTTTATTTGTGTATATTTTTAAATTGTAATTAAAGTAAAATAAAATAAAGTTTATAATGAAACAGTTGATCTAATGTACAGGTAGGTTATGTATAGGTTGGAATTGTACAGGTAGGTAATGACGTACAGATAGATAATATACATGTAGGTAATAATGTACAGGTAGGTACTATAAAGGTAGGTAATGTACAGGTGGGTAATAATGTACAATGTAGGTAATATACAGTGAGGTTATAATGTACAGGTAGGTAATGATGTACAGATATGTAATGTGCAGGTAGGTAATGTCTGCTAGGTATCCGATACCTCAAAGAACTTCACAGCAAGGTTTCGAGAACCTAACTAGAGTTGGTTAATTTACAATTTTTTTAACAAATATTCCTCTTTGATTAAATGTAACAATTAAAACATGTTTTAATCTGGAAAAACAGTGGTCATCATCATTGCCCTTGTATTACGTTTGTTGTTTTTGAGTTTTTGCCTCAGATGAGGCCCTCTGGCTAAGTTACCTCTGAATCCAACCGATAGCTCATCTCATTACACAAAAGTCGTAATGCAAAATAATATGTATTTGTTTCCAACCATATGGTACAACTATTCGCTTTAGAGAGAACAGTGGAATTTATTGGTCCAAAGAATGATTTATAGCCAAATGGACTTGACTCCAAACGAACCAGAAATCTGTAGAAATGACTCAGTCCTGCCCTATCACATTTCAGCCATCAAAGTATTCAAAAAGTGAAAGAAACTTTGAGCTTACAAAAATTGTTTTAGGTAATTACAATGGTCAAAATAATTCTTTCATGTTATGAATAAATTCGTTTTTTGATTGAAGCTTGTATTGCACTAGATGTATTTTAATCTGTATTCTACTTGTGCTGATGTTATATAACGTTATTAAGTTTAAACCTGTTCAAGGTCTACTAGGACCTCGGAAGTTCTATTTAATAAACCTTATGAATTAATGCGTATTGTAACATAAATTAAGAAAGTGTCATAACCAAGAAAAATTGCATTTTGCACTTTGTGAGTATTGTATAAAATTAACAGTTAAATGGCACTATTTGATTACAGTGGTTCACGAGTTGTCGTGAGGTGGCGTTGAATACCTGTCTTCTCCTAAGTGTATCTCTTTAAAATTAGGAACAGCTAACGCAGATAAACCGTATAATAACTTTGCACTATATTCAACAAAAACAAATCAGCAACCATACTTTGGAGAATTAGATACACACACTGATAACTATGTGTAATGGCCAACATGTTTCAACACGCATGGTGTGTACTTATCGAATGTTAGAAATGTATGAATTGTAGGCAATAATCGATAAGCTATATAAAAATTGGCAGTTGTCGCATGCTGACTTTTTCACTGCAAAAAAAAAATAAAAAATAATAATAACTTGGTTTGTGCTTCTGTTTAACTGGTAATAATGTTTATAATTTTACTGGATTCACTTTTATCGTACAAGAATGTTATCTGTAGATTTTAATTTCCTCTGTCTTTAAGGCACTGCTGTTTAAGGCACTTCACTCACCATCTGACTCTCGTGCACTCGAATACTGTCCCTCCAAATGCGGTGGTGTTATAACGTGATGAGCCCCCTGCTAGTAAAGCGGTATTATTCCGGATTTACAACGCTAAAATCAGGGGTTCGAATCCCCTCGGTGGGCTCAGCAGATAGCCCAAGTGGCTTTACTATAAGAAAACACACACAGACATAACGTGATGAACCTAAAAGTTGGCGGTGGGTGATATTAACTGTCTATTATTACAAAAATAGCCGTGGAGCAGCTTTTCACAAAGTAACCACAAAAGAAAAATCTCTTCCACTGACTTTATAGAAAATGCCTTTCTATTCCAGACTGGAATATGTTAAAGGAAATAAATCACGAATTGACAGTACAGTAAATGCTGGTAAAACACTTTTAACTTGACCATAAACATGATTGAACGTTTGTATTTATATTTACAGAAACATCAAGTTTATGTTTCATGCACTATAATCAAAGTCATGAACGAGTATTTCCTAAATTTGTCTTCTAGCAACGACTTTCAACCATTGTAAATGTACATATAACGAACACTTCGACTTGTTTCTTAAAGTCAATCATAGTCGCGGTTTACTTTTCTTATTATGAACATTAAAATATTTAAAATAGTCCCTTTAAATTTGAATGCTGTTTTCACCAATTAAGATTTAAGATATGGAAAGGTGAAAAGTTTCATATGAATCCTAATTACATGTATTTTGTTACGTAAAAGAAAAACTAGAAATAGGCTTTTTTATTGATAAAAAATCATTTCTTGTTGATGGAGGTTATTTTTTCCTGTGCTTCGCATGGCCAGGTGGTTAGCGCGCTCAACTCGTAATTTGAGGGTTACGGGTTCGAATCCTCGTCACACAAAACATACTCGCCCTCTCAGCCGTGAGGACGTCATAAATGCGATCAATCTCACTATTCGTTGGTGAAAGAGTAACCTTGGTGGTAGGTAGTTATGACTATCTACCTTCCCTCTTGTCTTACACTGCTAATATCCATTGTGTAGCTTTAGGCGAAATTCAAAACCAAACAAACAATTTTCCTATAGAATGTGATAAAAAAGGCCGCCCAAGGCGGGTAAAATGGTCCCAATTTAATTCATAGCAAATGCAATTTAAAATATTGCTGCATTTAGCACATACATTTATATCACTTACATCAACGTGTAAATAGTTTCATTGAAACATTGTCATCCTAGGAAACTCCACGATCATCAGGAAAAAAATACAACATTGTAAACAAGTATGATAAAGTAGCGTCCATTCTTATATAGGAAAACATTTCTTAATAATTGCCATAGGAAAGCTTTGTACACACTACTACACCTACAGAAATGTCGAGACAACAAAATCAGGATCAAATGTCTCATTTTCACAATAAAACCACTGAAAAAGAGGTGAAATGCCAATCATGAGACCAAATCACTATCTTTCGTTGTCCACAGGTTTGACTCGAAAACCTTCTGAAGGTGTGTTTTCCTATATGCTTCTGAGATAAACAGTTTTCGGGTACCATATGACAATTATCTCTTCAACTTTCCTTTGGTTAGTTGGAATAAACATGGATATAGTTTAGCTTGGGTTGTAATTTGAAATTTTGTTGCCTTCCTAGGATCAACCTAATTAACGACACGCTCTTTGTTGATTATTAATATTAGTAAAAGCTGGTAACACAATGTTTTTTTGAAATATTAGGACGGTATACCTACCAAGAATAGCTGAAGAACTGAGATGAAACAGCTAGGAATCTTAATTGAAGAACTAGGACGGTGTACTAATCTAAAGGACTAACAATATGCAAGGACCTGCTTCACCTAAAGGACTAAAGCGATGTTCTTACCAACTTTACCTAAAATATTTCCAATCCTAAGTAAAAAAGTGAAGATAATGCTCATTTAATTTCATTTAGAGCAATAAGATGACAGACGTATAAACTTTATAGGACTAAGATGGTGTAATTATCAGGTTTATGTATAGGACTAAGATATATTTATCAGGACCAAATGTAAATGTTTGTACAATACCACTGATACTGGTCTTCTAAACGTAAAAAGTAAAAAATACTCAATATTAATCAATTCACAACTCATCTTCTCAAAACTGGAACAATGTTCTTAGAACATCGAAACGAAATGAACTGGTTTAATTATTAAATTTAAAACCAGTTTGTAAATAATCTGCATAGACAAACAAAAAGCATTTTGTAATTAATGAACAAACTGAAATGTTCTAATTTTTTTGTTATTTTCATTTATTCTTCATTTGTGTTCGCTGCTTTCTTTCCCTATACATTTACTTTACGTATGTTTCAATGAAAGTATTGTCACAACAGCTAAACAAATCTATTCGTGCAAAGTTTCTACGATTGTTTGTTTGTTTGTTTTGGAATATCGCGAACAAGAACTATCTGCGCTAGCCGTCCATAATTTAGCAGTGTAAGACTAGAGGGAAGGCAGCTAGTCATCACCACCCACCGCCAACTCTTGGGCTACTCTTATACCAACAAATAGTGGGATTGACCGTCGATTTATAACGCCCCCACGGCTGGGAGGGCGAGCATGTTTGGCGCGAACCCGCGATCCTCAGATTGCGAAGCGCACGCCTTAACGCGCTAGGCCATGCCAGGCCCCAGTATAATTTTCAGTATTTCTATAATATTAATACTCCAATCTGGGTGAAGAGTTTTGTTAGATTTAGGAAATGATGCAAGTAAGTGAAGTAAATGCTGCTTTGGTTTGGTTATAATTATGCTCAAACTTACACAGTGAGTGATTTTTGCTCTGCTCACTACAGGTATCGAAACACGGTTTCTCGCTTTGTGAGTCCACTGTGAGAAAAAAATCTACGGAGAGTTACTAAAGTTCTTGTTTCAAGGATGTTACGCTTGGCCCCTAGTGGCACAGCTAAATGTCTGCAGACTCACACCTCTAGAAACCTCTATAGAGGTATCGAAACACGGTTTCTCGCTTTGTGAGTCCACTATGAGAAAAAAATCTACGGAGAGTTACTAAAGTTCTTGTTTCAAAGATGTTACGCTTGGCCCCTAGTGGCACAGCTAAATGTCTGCAGAGTCACATCTCTAGAAACTGTTTGATCAGACACTCATTTCATCAAATCGATCACATAGTTTTATCAGACACTCATTACATCAATTTGATCACATATTTGACAAGACACTCATTCCATCAATTTGATCACATATTTGACAAGACACTCATTCCATCAATTTGATCACATAGTTTGATCAGACACTCATTCCATCAATTGGAACACACAGTTTGATCAGACCCTCATTCCATCAATTTCAGATCCATCAACGATCACATAATTTTATCAGACACTTATTCTATCAACTTAATCACACAGTTTTATCAGACACACATTTTATCAATTTGATCACATAGTTTGATCAAACACACACTCAATCAATTGGATCATATCCTTTGATCAGACACTCACTCAATCAATTGGATCATATCCTTTGATCAGACACTCATTTAATTAATTTGATCACATAGTTTGATGAGACACACATTCCATCATTTTGATCACATAGTTTGATCAGACACTCATTCCATCAATTTAATCACATAGTTTGAGCAGACACTCATTCCATCAATTGGAATACACAGTTTGATCACACACTCATTCCATCAGTTTAATCATATAGTTTGATCAGACACTCATTCCATCAATTTGATCACATAGTTTGATCAGACACTCATTCCAACAATATGATCACATAGTTTGATCAGACACTCATTCCACAATATGATCACATAGTTTGATGAATTTGATCATATAGTTTGATCAGACACTCATTCCATCAATTCGATCACATAGTTTGATCAGACACTCATTCCATCAATATGATCACATAGTTTGATCAGACACTCAATCCAACAATATGATCACATAGTTTGATCAGACACACACTCCATCATTTCGATCACAAAGTTTGATCAGACACGTATTCCATCAATTCGATCACATAGTTTCATCAGACACTCATTCCAACAATTTGATCACATAGTTTGATCACACACTCATTCCATCAATTTGATCACATAGTTTGATCTCACACACATTCCATCAATTTGATCACATAGTTTGATCAGACAAACACTCCATCTATTCGATCACATAGTTTGATCAGACATTCATTCCATCATTTCGATCACATAGTTTGATCAGACACTCATTCCATCAATTCGATCACATAGTTTGATCACACACACATTTCATCAAATTAATCACATAGTTTGATCAGACACACAAACCATCAATTTGATCACATACTTTGATCAGAAACTCATTTTATCAATTTGATCACATTCTTTGATCAGACATACATTCCATCACTTTGATAACATTGTTTGATCAGACACTTATTTTATCAATTTGATCACATTGTTTGACCAGACACTCATTCCATCAATTTGATCACATAGTTTGATTAGACACACACTCCATCAACTCGATCACATGGCTTTATCAGACACTCATTCCATCAATTTGATCACATAGTTTGAAAAGACACTCATTCCATCAATTCAATAACATGGTTTGATCAGACACTCATTCCATCAATGTGATCACATAGTTTGATCTCACACACATTCCATAAATTTGATCACATAGTTTGATCAGACACACACTCCATCCATTTCATCACATAGTTTGATCACACACATATTATATGAATTTGATCATATTGTTTGATCAGACACAATCACCATCAATTTGATAACAAACTTTGATCAGACACTCATTCCATCAATTTGATCACATAGTTTGATCAGACATTAATTCCATCATTTCGATCACATAGTTTGATCAGACACTCATTCCATTAAATTGATCACATAGTTTGATCAGACACACATTCCATGAATTTGATCACATACTTTGATGACACACATTCCCTGAATTTAATCAGATACTTTGATCACACACACATTCCATCATTTTGATCACATAGTTTGATCAGACACATATTTCATCAATTTGATCACATAGTTTGATCAGACTCACACTCCATCAATTTGATCACATAGTTTCATAACACAAACATTCCATCAATTTTATCACATAGTTTGATCAGACACTCATACCATTAATTAAATCACATACATTGATCAGACACTCATTCCATCAATTTGATCACAAAGTTTGATCACACACACATTCCATCCATTTCATCACATAGTTTGATCACACACATATTATATGAATTTGATCATATTGTTTGATCAGACACAATCACCATCAATTTGATAACAAACTTTGATCAGACACTCATTCCATCAATTTGATCACATAGTTTGATTAGACACACATTCCATTAACTCGATCACATAGTTTGATCACACACTCATTTCAGCAAATCGATCACTTAGTTTTTTCAGACACTCATTCCATTAATTTGATCATATAATTTGAATCAGACACTCATTACATCAATTTAATCACCTATTTTGATCATACACACACTCCATCTATCGATCACATTGTTTGATCAGACACACATTCCATCATTTGATAACATAGTTTGATCAGACACTCATTTTATCAATTTGATCACATAGTTTGATCACACACACATTCCATCAAATTAATCACATAGTTTGATCAGACACACAAACCATCCATTTGATCAATACTTTGATCAGAAAATCATTTTATCAATTTGATCACATTGTTTGAACAGACACTCATTCCTTCAATTTGCACACATAGTTTGATTAGACACACAGTCCATAAACTCGATCACATAGTTTTATCAGACACTAATTCCATCAATTTGATCACATAGTTTGATCAGATACTCATTCCATCAATTCCATAACATAGTTTTATCAGACACTCATTCCAACAATTTGATTACATAGTTTGATCAGAAAAACACACCATCAACTTCATCACATAGTTTGATCAGACACTCATTCCATCAATTTAATCACATAGTTTGATTAGACACTCATTCCACCAATTCGATCACATAGTTTGATCAGACACTCATTCCATCAATTTCATCACATAGTGTTGGCAGACACTCATATCATTAATTTGATTACATACTTTGATGAGACACACATTATATCATTTTGATCACATAGTTTGATCAGACACTCATTCCATTGATTTTGTCACATAGTTTGATCAGATACACACTCGATCAAACTAATTCCATGAATTTGATCACCTAGTTTGATCACACACTCACTCCATCAATTTAATCACATAGTTTGATCACACACTTATTCCATAAATTTCATCACATAGTTTGATCAGACACATATTTTATGATTTGATTACATAGTTTGATCAGACAAACTCACCATCAATTTGACCACATATTTTGATCAGACACACATTCCATCAACTCGATCACATAGTTTGATCAGACCCTCATTACATCAACTCGATCACATAGTTTGTTCAGACACTCATCTCAGCAAATCGATCACATAGTTTGTTAGAACACTCATTCCATCACTTCGATCACAAAGTTGATCAGACAATCATTACATCAATTCGATCACACAGTTTGACCAGACACGTATTCTATCAATTCGATCACATAGTTTAATCAGACACTCATTCCATCAAATTGATGACATAGTTTGATCACACACACATTCCATCAATTTGATCACTAGTTTGATCACACACACATTCCATTAATTTAATCACATTGTTTGATCAGACAGGTATTCCATCAATTCTATCACATAATTTGATAACAAACATTCCCTGAATTTATTCAGATAGTTTGATCACACACACATACCATCAATTTGATCACATAGTTTCATCAGACACACACACCATCAATTTGATAACATAGTTTGATCAGACACTTATTTCATCAATTTGATCACATTGTTTGACCAGACACTCATTCCATCTATTTGATCATATTTCATGAAATCGATTACATACTTTGATCAGACACTCATTGCATCAATTCGATGACATAGTTTGTTCAGACACTCATTCCATTAATTTGATCACCTAATTTGAAAAGACACACACTCCATCTATTGGATCACATAGTTTGATCACAGACATCATCCATCAATTTAATCACATAGTTTGATCAGACACACACACCATCAATTTGATCACATTGTTTGACCAGAAAGTCATTCCATCAATTTGATCACATAGTTTGATCAGACACTCATTCCATCAATTTGATCACATTGTTTGATCAGACACTCATTCCATCAATTTGTTCACATGGTTTGATCACACACACATTCCATCAATTTGATCTGATAGTTTGATCACACACACATTCCATCAATTCGATCACATAGTTTGATCAGACACTCATTCCATCAATTTGATCACATAGTTTGATCAGACACTCATTCCATCAATTTGATCACATAGTTTGATTAGTCACACACTACATCAACTCGATGACATTGTTTGATGAGACACTCATTCCATCGATATGATCACATTGTTTGATCAGACACTCATCCCAACCATTTGTTCACATAGTTTGATCAGACATTCACTCCATCATTTCGATTACATGGTTTGATCAGACACTCATTCCAACAATTTGATCACATAGTTTGATCAGATATTCACTCCATCATTTCGATTACATGGTTTGATCAGACATTAATTCCATCAATTTGATCACATAGTTTGATCAGACACTCATTCCATCAATTCCATCACATAGTTTGATCAGACACTCATTCCATCAATTTGATTACATAGTTTGATCAGAAAAACACACCATCAACTTCATCACATAGTTTGATCAGACACTCATTCCATCAATTTAATCACATAGTTTGATCAGACACTCATTCCACCAATTCGATCACATAGTTTGATCAGACACTCATTCCATCAATTTCATCACATAGTGTTGGCAGACACTCATATCATTAATTTGATTACATACTTTGATGAGACACACATTATATCATTTTGATCACATAGTTTGATCAGACACTCATTCCATTGATTTTGTCACATAGTTTGATCAGATACACACTCGATCAAACTAATTCCATGAATTTGATCACCTAGTTTGATCACACACTCACTCCATCAATTTAATCACATAGTTTGATCACACACTTATTCCATAAATTTCATCACATAGTTTGATCAGACACATATTTTATGATTTGATTACATAGTTTGATCAGACAAACTCACCATCAATTTGACCACATATTTTGATCAGACACACATTCCATCAACTCGATCACATAGTTTGATCAGACACTCATTACATCAACTCGATCACATAGTTTGTTCAGACACTCATCTCAGCAAATCGATCACATAGTTTGTTAGAACACTCATTCCATCACTTCGATCACAAAGTTGATCAGACAATCATTACATCAATTCGATCACACAGTTTGACCAGACACGTATTCTATCAATTCGATCACATAGTTTAATCAGACACTCATTCCATCAAATTGATAACATAGTTTGATCACACACACATTCCATCAATTTGATCACTAGTTTGATCACACACACATTCCATTAATTTAATCACATTGTTTGATCAGACAGGTATTCCATCAATTCTATCACATAATTTGATAACAAACATTCCCTGAATTTATTCAGATAGTTTGATCACACACACATTCCATCAATTTGATCACATAGTTTAATCAGACACACACACCATCAATTTGATAACATAGTTTGATCAGACACTTATTTCATCAATTTGATCACATTGTTTGACCAGACACTCATTACATCAAGTCGATCACATAGTTTGTTTAGACACTCATTCCATTAATTTGATCACCTAATTTGATCAGACACACACTCCATCTATTGGATCACTTAATTTGGTCAAAAATTCATTCCATCATATCGATCACACAGTTTGATCAGACACTCATTCCATCAATTTGATCAAAGAGTTTGATCACACAAACATTCCATCAATTTGATCACATAGTTTGATCACACACAAAGACCATCCATCAATTTAATCACAAATTTTGATCAGACACACACACCATCAATTTGATCATATTGTTTGACCAGAAAGTCATTCCATCAATTTGATCACATAGTTTGATTAGTCACACACTCCATCAACGCGATCACATAGTTTGATCAGACACTAATTCCATCAATTTGATCCCATAGTTTGAGCAAACACTCATTCCATCAATTTGCTCACATACTTTGATCACACACACATTCCATGAATTCGATCACATAGTTTGAATAGACACTCATTCCAACAATTAAATCACATGGTTTGATCACACATTAATTCCATCATTTCCATCACATTGTTTGATCAAACACGTATTCCAATAATTCGATCACATAGTTTGATAACACACTCATTCCATCAATTCGATAACACAATTTGATCAGACACTAATTCCATCAATTTGATCACATTGCTTGATCAGACAAACACACACCATCAAGTTGATCACTTAGTTTGATCAGACATTCATTCCATCATTTCGATCACATAGTTTGATCAGACACTCATTCCATTAATTTGATCACATTGTTTGATCAGACACTCATTACATCAATTTGTTCACATGGTTTGATCACTCACACATTCCATCAATTTGATCAGATAGTTTGATCACACACACATTCCATCAATTCGATCACACAGTTTGATCAGACACTAATTCCATCATTTCGATCACATAGTTTGATCAGACACATATTCCATCAATTCGATCACATAGTTTGATCACACACTCATTCCATTAATTTGATCACATAGTTTGATCACACACACCATCCATCAATTTGATCACATTGTTTGACCAGAAAGTCATTCCATCAATTTAATCAGATAGTTTGATCACACACACATTCCATCAATTTGATCACATAGTTTGATCAGACACTTATTTCATCAATTTGATTACATTCTTTGACCAGACAATCATTCCATCATACCGATCACCCAGTTTGATCAGACACTCATTCCTTTAATTCGATCACATAGTCTGACCACACACTCATTCCATCAATTTGATCACATAGTTTGATCACACATACATTCCATCAATTTGATCACATAGTTTGATCACACACACCATCCATCAATTTAATCACATAGTTTGATCAGACACACACACCATCAATTTTATCACATTGTTTGACCAGAAAGTCATTCCATCAATTTGATCACATAGTTTGATCAGACACTCATTCCATCAATTTGATCACATAGTTTGATCAGACATTCGTTCCATCAATATGATCACATTGTTTGATCAGACACTCATTCCATCATTTCGATCACATAGTTTGATCAGATACGTATTCCATTAATTTGATCACATTGTTTGATCAGACATTCATTCCATCAATTTGTTCACATGGTTTGATCACACACACATTCCATCAATTCGATCACATAGTTTGATCAACAGTCATTCCATCAATTTGATCATCATAGTTTGATCAGTCACACACTCCATCAATTTCGATCACATAGTTTGATCAGACAGTCATTCCATCAATTTGATCACATAGTTTGATCAGACACTCATTCCATCAATTTGATCACATAGTTTGATCAGACACACACTCCATCAATTCGATCACATAGTTTGATCAGACACTCATTCCATCAATTTGATCACATAGTTTGATCAGACACGTATTCCATCAATTCGATCACATAGTTTAATCACACACACATTCCATCAATTTCTTCACATAGTTTGATCAGACACACACACCATAAATTTGATAACATAGTTTGATCAGACACTTATTTCATCAATTTGATCACATTCTTTGACCAGACACTCATTCCATCAATTTGATCAGATAGTTTGATCACACACACATTCCATCAATTCGATCACATAGTTTAATCAGACACTAATTCCATCATTTCGATCACATAGTTTGATCAGACACATATTCCATCAATTCGATCACATAGTTTGATCACACACATTCCATTAATTTGATCACATAGTTTGATCAGACACTCATTCCATCAATTTAATCACATAGTTTGATCAGACACACACACCATCAATTTGATCACATTGTTTGACCAGAAATCATTCCATCAATTTAATCAGATAGTTTGATCACTCACACATTCCATCAATTTGATCACATAGTTTGATCAGACACTCATTCCATCAATATGATCACATTGTTTGATCAGACACTCATTCCAACAATTTGATCACATAGTTTGGTCAGACACACACTACATCAATTCGATCACATAGTTTGATCAGACATTCATTCCATCATTTCGATCACATAGTTTGATCAGACACGTATTCCATCAATTTGATCAGATTGTTTGATCACACACACATTCCATCAATTTGATTACATAGTTTGATCAGAAATACACTCCATCAATTTCATCACATAGTTTGATCAGACACTCATTCCATCAATTGGAACACATAGTTTGATCACACACTCATTCCATCATTTCGATTACATGGTTTGATCAGACACTAATTCCATCAATTCGATCACATAGTTTGATCAGAAACACACTCCATCAATTTCATCACACAGATTTATTAAACACTCATTCTATCAATTTCATCACATAATTTGATCAGACACTCGTTCCATCAATTTCATCACATAGTTTGATCAGAGACACACTTCATCAAATCGATCACATAGTTTGATCACACACTCATTCCATCATTTCCATTATATAGTTTGATCAGACACTCATTCCATCAATTAGATCACATAGTTTGATCAGACACGTATTCCATCAATTTGATCACATAGTTTGATCAGACACACATTCCATCAATTTAATCACATAGTTTGATCAGACACACATTCCATCAATTTGATCACATAGTTTGATCAGACACTCATTCCATCAATTTGATCACATAGTTTGATCAGACACTCATTCCATCAATTTGATCACATAGTTTGATCAGACACTCATTCCATCAATTTGATCACATAGTTTGATCAGACACTCATTCCATCAATTTGATCACATAGTTTGATCATTCCACACACATCCATCAATTTGATCACATAGTTTGATCAGACACACATTCCATCAATTTGATCACATAGTTTGATCAGACACTCATTCCATCAATTTGATCACATAGTTTGATCAGACACTCATTCCATCAATTTGATCACATAGTTTGATCAGACACACACTCCATCAATTCGATCACATAGTTTGATCAGACACTCATTCCATCAATTTGATCACATAGTTTGAACAGACACTCATTCCATCAATATGATCACATTGTTTGATCAGACACACATTCCATCAATTTAATCACATAGTTTGATCAGACACAAACATCATCAATTTTATCACATTGTTTGACCAGAAAGTCATTCCATCAATTTGATCACATAGTTTGATTAGTCACACACTCCATCAATTGGATCACATAGTTTGATCAGACACTCATTCCATCAATTTGATCACATAGTTTGAACAGAAACTCATTCCATCAATTCGATCACATAATTTGATCAGACACGTATTCCATCAATTTGATCACCTAATTTGATCAGACACACACTCCGTCTATTGGATCACATAGTTTGATCAAACATTCATTCCATCATACCGATCTCCCAGTTTGATCAGAAACTCATTCCTTCAATTCGATCACATAGTCTGACAAGACACTCATTCCATCAATTTGATCACATAGTTTGATCACACACACATTCCATCAATTTAATCACATAGTTTGATCAGACACAAACACCATCAATTTTATCACATTGTTTGACCAGAAAGTCATTCCATCAATTTGATCACATAGTTTGATCAGACACACTCACTCAATCAATTGTATCATATCGTTTGATCAGACACTTATTTCATCAATTTGATCACATTCTTTGACCAGACACTCATTCCATCAATTTGATCACATAGTTTGATAAGACATACATTTCATCAAATCGATCACATAGTTTGATCAGACACTCATTCCATCAATTCGATCACATAGTTTGATCAGACACTCATTCCATCAATTTGATCACATAGTTTGATCAGACACACATTCCATCAATTTGATCACATAGTTTGATCAGACACTCATTCCATCAATTCGATCACATAATTTCATCAGACACGTATTCCATCAATTCGATCACACAATTTGATTAGACACATATTCTATCAATTTAATCACATAGTTTGATCAGAGACACATTCATCAATTCGATCACATAGTTTGATCAGACACACATCATTCCATTCGATCACATAGTTTGATCAGACATCATTCCATCAAGTTTGATCAGACACTCATTCCATCAATTTGATCACATAGTTTGATCAGACACTCATTCCATCAATTTGATCACATAGTTTGATCAGACACATCAATTCCATCAATTTGATCACATAGTTTGATCAGACACTCATTCCATCAATTTGATCACATAGTTTGATCAGACACTCACTCAATCAATTGCATCATATCGTTTGATCAGACACTTATTTCATCAATTTGATCACATTCTTTGACCAGACACTCATTCCATCAATTTGATCACATAGTTTGATTAGACATTCATTCCATCAAATCGATCACATACTTTGATCAGACACTCATTCCATCAATTCGATCACATAGTTTGATCAGACACTCATTCCATCAATTTGATCACATAATTTGATCAGACACGTATTCCATCGATTCGATCACATATAGTTTTGATCAGACACATATTCCATCAATTTAATCACATAGTTTGATCAGACACACATTCCATCAATTTGATCACATAGTTTGATCACACACACATCCATCAATTTAATCACATAGTTTGATCAGACACACATTCCATCAATTTGATCACATAGTTTGATCAGACACTCATTCCATCAATTTGATCACATAGTTTGATCAGACACTCATTCCATCAATTTGATCACATAGTTTGATCAGACACACACTCCATCAATTCGATCACATAGTTTGATCAGACATTCATTCCATCATTTCGATCACATAGTTTGATCAGACACTCATTCCATCAATTTGATCACATAGTTTGATCAGATCACACACATCATTCCATCAATTTGATCACATAGTTTGATCAGACACACACATTCCATCAATTTGATCACATAGTTTGATCAGACACTCATTCCATCAATTTGATCACATAGTTTGATCAGACACTCATTCCATCAATTTGATCACATAGTTTGATCAGACACACATTCCATCAATTCGATCACATAGTTTGATCAGACACTCATTCCATCATTTCGATCACATAGTTTGATCAGACACTCATTCCATCAATTCGATCACATAGTTTGATCACACACTCATTCCATCAATTTGATCACATAGTTTGATCAGACACTCATTCCATCAATTTGATCACATAGTTTGATCAGACACACACTCCATCAATTTGATCACATTGTTTGACCAGACAATCATTCCATCAATTTGATCACATAGTTTGATCAGACACACATTCCATCAATTTGATCACATAGTTTGATCAGACACTCATTCCATCAATTTGATCACATAGTTTGATCAGACACTCATTCCATCAATTTGATCACATAGTTTGATCAGACACACATTCCATCAATTCGATCACATAGTTTGATCAGACATTCATTCCATCAATTTGATCACATAGTTTGATCAGACACGTATTCCATCAATTTGATCACATAGTTTGATCACACACTCATTCCATCAATTTGATCACATAGTTTGATCAGACACTCATTCCATCAATTTGATCACATAGTTTGATCAGACACACATTCCATCAATTTGATCACATAGTTTGATCAGACACTCATTCCATCAATTTGATCACATAGTTTGATCAGACACTCATTCCATCAATTTGATCACATAGTTTGATCAGACACTCATTCCATCAATTTGATCACATAGTTTGATCAGACACTCATTCCATCAATTTAATCACATAGTTTGATCAGACACTCATTCCATCAATTTGATCACATAGTTTGATCAGACACACATTCCATCAATTTGATCACATAGTTTGATCAGACACTCATTCCATCAATTTGATCACATAGTTTGATCAGACACTCATTCCATCAATTTGATCACATAGTTTGATCAGACACTCATTCCATCAATTTGATCACATAGTTTGATCAGACACTCATTCCATCAATTTGATCACATAGTTTGATCAGACACACATTCCATCAATTCGATCACATAGTTTGATCAGACACTCATTCCATCAATTTGATCACATAGTTTGATCAGACACTCATTCCATCAATTTGATCACATAGTTTGATCAGACACATCATTCCATCAATTTGATCACATAGTTTGATCAGACACACATTCCATCAATTTGATCACATAGTTTGATCAGACACTCATTCCATCAATTTGATCACATAGTTTGATCAGACACTTATTCCATCAATTTGATCACATAGTTTGATCAGACACTCATTCCATCAATTTGATCACATAGTTTGATTAGACATACATTTCATCAATTCGATCACATAGTTTGATCAGACATACATTCCATCAATTTGATCACATAGTTTGATCAGACACTCATTCCATCAATTTGATCACATAGTTTGATCAGACACTCATTCCATCAATTTGATCACATAGTTTGATCAGACACTCATTCCATCAATTTGATCACATAGTTTGATCACACACCATCCATCAATTTGATCACATAGTTTGATCAGACAGTTTGAACACATTCCATCAATTTGATCACATAGTTTGATCAGACACTCATTCCATCAATTTGATCACATAGTTTGATCACACACTCATTCCATCAATTTGATCACCTAATTTGATCAGACACACACTCCATCTATTGGATCACATAGTTTGATCAAGACATTCATTCCATCAATACCGATCACCCAGTTTGATCAGACACTCATTCCATCAATTTGATCACATAGTTTGATCAGACACTCATTCCATCAATTTGATCACATAGTTTGATCAGACACTCATTCCATCAATTTGATCACATAGTTTGATCAGACACACATTCCATCAATTTGATCACATAGTTTGATCAGACATAGTTTGATCAGACACTTCATTCCATCAATTTGATCACATAGTTTGATCAGACACACATTCCATCAATTTGATCACATAGTTTGATCAGACACTCATTCCATCAATTTGATCACATAGTTTGATCAGACACTCATTCCATCAATTTGATCACATAGTTTGATCAGACACACACTCCATCAATTCGATCACATAGTTTGATCAGACATTCATTCCATCAATTTCGATCACATAGTTTGATCAGACACTCATTCCATCAATTTGATCACATAGTTTGATCAGACACTCATTCCATCAATTTGATCACATAGTTTGATCAGACATACATTCCATCAATTTGATCACATAGTTTGATCAGACACTCATTCCATCAATTTGATCACATAGTTTGATCAGACACTCATTCCATCAATTTGATCACATAGTTTGATCAGACACTCATTCCATCAATTTGATCACATAGTTTGATCAGACACACATTCCATCAATTTGATCACATAGTTTGATCAGACACTCATTCCATCAATTTGATCACATAGTTTGATCAGACACTCATTCCATCAATTTGATCACATAGTTTGATCAGACACACATTCCATCAATTTGATCACATAGTTTGATCAGACACTCATTCCATCAATTCGATCACATAGTTTGATCAGACACTCATTCCATCAATTTGATCACATAGTTTGATCAGACACTCATTCCATCAATTTGATCACATAGTTTGATCAGACACTCATTCCATCAATTTGATCACATAGTTTGATCAGACACTCATTCCATCAATTTGATCACATAGTTTGATCAGACACTCATTCCATCAATTTGATCACATAGTTTGATCAGACACTCATTCCATCAATTTGATCACATAGTTTGATCAGACACTCATTCCATCAATTTGATCACATAGTTTGATCAGACACTCATTCCATCAATTTGATCACATAGTTTGATCAGACACACCATTCCATCAATTTGATCACATAGTTTGATCAGACACACATTCCATCAATTTGATCACATAGTTTGATCAGACACTCATTCCATCAATTTGATCACATTGTTTGATCAGACACTCATTCCATCAATTTGATCACATAGTTTGATCAGACACACATTCCATCAATTTGATCACATAGTTTGATCAGACACTCATTCCATCAATTTGATCACATAGTTTGATCAGACACTCATTCCATCAATTTGATCACATAGTTTGATCAGACACATTCCATCAATTTGATCACATAGTTTGATCAGACACAAACATTCCATCAATTTGATCACATAGTTTGATCAGACACTCATTCCATCAATTTGATCACATAGTTTGATCAGACACACATTCCATCAATTTGATCACATAGTTTGATCAGACAGACACTCACATTCCATCAATTTGATCACATAGTTTGATCAGACACTCATTCCATCAATTTGATCACATAGTTTGATCAGACACTCATTCCATCAATTTGATCACATAGTTTGATCAGACACTCATTCCATCAATTTGATCACATAGTTTGATCAGACATTCATTCCATCAATTCGATCACATAGTTTGATCAGACACTCATTCCATCAATTTGATCACATAGTTTGATCAGACACTCATTCCATCAATTTGATCACATAGTTTGATCAGACACACATTCCATCAATTTGATCACATAGTTTGATCAGACACTCATTCCATCAATTTGATCACATAGTTTGATCAGACACTCATTCCATCAATTTGATCACATAGTTTGATCAGACACTCATTCCATCAATTTGATCACATAGTTTGATCAGACACTCATTCCATCAATTTGATCACATAGTTTGATCAGACACTCATTCCATCAATTTGATCACATAGTTTGATCAGACACTACATTCCATCAATTTGATCACATAGTTTGATCAGACACTCATTCCATCAATTTGATCACATAGTTTGATCAGACACTCATTCCATCAATTTGATCACATAGTTTGATCAGACACACATTCCATCAATTTGATCACATAGTTTGATCAGACACTCATTCCATCAATTCGATCACATAGTTTGATCAGACACTCATTCCATCAATTTGATCACATAGTTTGATCAGACACTCATTCCATCAATTTGATCACATAGTTTGATCAGACACACATTCCATCAATTTGATCACATAGTTTGATCAGACACTCATTCCATCAATTTGATCACATAGTTTGATCAGACACTCATTCCATCAATTCGATCACATAGTTTGATCAGACACTCATTCCATCAATTTGATCACATAGTTTGATCAGACACTCATTCCATCAATTTGATCACATAGTTTGATCAGACACACATTCCATCAATTTGATCACATAGTTTGATCAGACACTCATTCCATCAATTTGATCACATAGTTTGATCAGACACTCATTCCATCAATTTGATCACATAGTTTGATCAGACACTCATTCCATCAATTTGATCACATAGTTTGATCAGACATTCATTCCATCAATTCGATCACATAGTTTGATCAGACACTCATTCCATCAATTCGATCACATAGTTTGATCAGACACTCATTCCATCAATTTGATCACATAGTTTGATCAGACACTCATTCCATCAATTCGATCACATAGTTTGATCAGACACATATTCCATCAATTTGATCACATAGTTTGATCAGACACACATTCCATCAATTTGATCACATAGTTTGATCAGACACACTCATTCCATCAATTTGATCACATAGTTTGATCAGACACACATTCCATCAATTTGATCACATAGTTTGATCAGACACTCATTCCATCAATTTGATCACATAGTTTGATCAGACACTCATTCCATCAATTTGATCACATAGTTTGATCAGACACACACATTCCATCAATTTGATCACATAGTTTGATCAGACATTCATTCCATCAATTTGATCACATAGTTTGATCATTCCATCAATTTGATCACATAGTTTGATCACACACATTCCATCAATTTGATCACATAGTTTGATCAGACACACATTCCATCAATTTGATCACATAGTTTGATCAGACACTCATTCCATCAATTTGATCACATAGTTTGATCAGACACTCATTCCATCAATTTGATCACATAGTTGATGATCATTCCATCAATTTGACACATATTCCATCAATTTGATCACATAGTTTGATCAGACACTCATTCCATCAATTCGATCACATAGTTTGATCAGACACTCATTCCATCAATTCGATCACATAGTTTGATCAGACACTCATTCCATCAATTTGATCACATAGTTTGATCAGACACTCATTCCATCAATTTGATCACATAGTTTGATCAGACACACATTCCATCAATTTGATCACATAGTTTGATCAGACATCATTCCATCAATTTGATCACATAGTTTGATCAGACACACATTCCATCAATTTGATCACATAGTTTGATCAGACACTCATTCCATCAATTTGATCACATAGTTTGATCAGACACTCATTCCATCAATTTGATCACATAGTTTGATCAGACACACACTCCATCAATTTGATCACATAGTTTGATCAGACATTCATTCCATCAATTCGATCACATAGTTTGATCAGACACTCATTCCATCAATTTGATCACATAGTTTGATCAGACACTCATTCCATCAATTTGATCACATAGTTTGATCAGACACACATTCCATCAATTTGATCACATAGTTTGATCAGACATACATTCCATCAATTTGATCACATAGTTTGATCAGACACTCATTCCATCAATTTGATCACATAGTTTGATCAGACACTCATTCCATCAATTTGATCACATAGTTTGATCAGACACTCATTCCATCAATTTAATCACATAGTTTGATCAGACACTCATTCCATCAATTTGATCACATAGTTTGATCAGACACTCATTCCATCAATTTGATCACATAGTTTGATCAGACACACATTCCATCAATTTGATCACATAGTTTGATCAGACACTCATTCCATCAATTTGATCACATAGTTTGATCAGACACTCATTTCATCAATTTGATCACATAGTTTGATCAGACACTCATTCCATCAATTTGATCACATAGTTTGATCAGACACTCATTCCATCAATTTGATCACATAGTTTGATCAGACACTCATTCCATCAATTCGATCACATAGTTTGATCAGACACTCATTCCATCAATTTGATCACATAGTTTGATCAGACACTCATTCCATCAATTTGATCACATAGTTTGATCAGACACTCATTCCATCAATTTGATCACATAGTTTGATCAGACACATATTCCATCAATTTGATCACATAGTTTGATCAGACACTCATTCCATCAATTTGATCACATAATTTGATCAGACACTCATTCCATCAATTTGATCACATAGTTTGATCAGACACTCATTCCATCAATTTGATCACATAGTTTGATCAGACACTCATTCCATCAATTTGATCACATAGTTTGATCACATCAGACACACATTCCATCAATTCGATCACATAGTTTGATCAGACATACATTCCATCAATTCGATCACATAGTTTGATCAGACACTCATTCCATCAATTTGATCACATAGTTTGATCAGACACTCATTCCATCAATTTGATCACATAGTTTGATCAGACACTCATTCCATCAATTTGATCACATAGTTTGATCAGACACTCATTCCATCAATTTGATCACATAGTTTGATCAGACACACACATTCCATCAATTTGATCACATAGTTTGATCAGACACTCATTCCATCAATTTGATCACATAGTTTGATCAGACACTCATTCCATCAATTTGATCACCTAATTTGATCAGACACACACTCCATCTATTGGATCACATAGTTTGATCAAACATTCATTCCATCATACCGATCTACCAGTTTGATCAGAAACTCATTCCTTTAATTCGATCACATAGTCTGACCAGACACTCATTCCATCAATTTGATCACATAGTTTGATCAGACACTCATTCCATCAATTTGATCACATAGTTTGATCAGACACACATTCCATCAATTTGATCACATAGTTTGATCAGACACTCATTCCATCAATTTGATCACATAGTTTGATCAGACACTTATTCCATCAATTTGATCACATTGTTTGATCAGACACTCATTCCATCAATTTGATCACATAGTTTGATCAGACACTCATTCCATCAATTTGATCACATAGTTTGATCAGACACTCATTCCATCAATTCGATCACATAGTTTGATCAGACACATATTCCATCAATTTAATCACATAGTTTGATCAGACACTCATTCCATCAATTTGATCACATAGTTTGATCAGACACTCATTCCATCAATTTGATCACATAGTTTGATCAGACACTCATTCCATCAATTCGATCACATAGTTTGATCAGACACTCATTCCATCAATTTGATCACATAGTTTGATCAGAAACTCATTCCATCAATTTGATCACATAGTTTGATCAGACACTCATTCCATCAATTTGATCACATAGTTTGATCAGACACTCATTCCATCAATTTGATCACATAGTTTGATCAGACACTCATTCCATCAATTTGATCACATAGTTTGATCAGACACTCATTCCATCAATTTGATCACATAGTTTGATCAGACACTCATTCCATCAATTTGATCACATAGTTTGATCAGACACACATTCCATCAATTTGATCACATAGTTTGATCAGACACTCATTTCATCAATTTGATCACATAGTTTGATCAGACACTCATTCCATCAATTTGATCACATAGTTTGATCAGACACACATTTCATCAAATCGATCACATAGTTTGATCAGACACTCATTCCATCAATTTGATCACATAGTTTGATCAGACACTCATTCCATCAATTTGATCACATAGTTTGATCAGACACACATTCCATCAATTTGATCACATAGTTTGATCAGACATTCATTCCATCAATTCGATCACATAGTTTGATCAGACACTCATTCCATCAATTTGATCACATAGTTTGATCACACACACATTCCATCAATTTGATCACATAGTTTGATCAGACACACATTCCATCAATTTGATCACATAGTTTGATCAGACAAGTCATTCCATCAATTTGATCACATTGTTTGACCAGAAAGTCATTCCATCAATTTGATCACATAGTTTGATTAGACACACATTCCATCAATTCGATCACATAGTTTGATCAGACACTCATTCCATCAATTTGATCACATAGTTTGATCAGACACTCATTCCATCAATTTGATCACATAGTTTGATCAGACACTCATTCCATCAATTTTATCACATAGTTTTATCAGACATTCATTCCATCATTTCGATCACATAGTTTGATCAGACACTCATTCCATAAATTTGGTCACATTGTTTGATCAGACACTCATTCCATCAATTTGTTCACATGGTTTGATCACACACACATTCCATCAATTTGATCACATAGTTTGATCAGACACACATTCCATCAATTCGATCACATAGTTTGATCAGACACTCATTCCATCAATTTGATCACATAGTTTGATCAGACACTCATTCCATCAATTTGATCACATAGTTTGATCAAACACTCATTCCATCAATTTAATCACATAGTTTGATCAGACACTCATTCCATCAATTGGATCACATAGTTTGATCACACACTCATTTCATCAATTCGATCACATAGTTTGATCAGACACTCATTCCATCAATTTAATCACATAGTTTGAGCAGACACTCATTCCATCAATTTAATCACACTGTTAATGAAACACTTATTCCATCAGTTTAATCATATAGTTTGATCAGACACTCATTCCATCAATTTGATCACATAGTTTGGCCAGACACACACACCATCAAGTTTATCACATAGTTATATCACAAACTCATTCGATCAATTCGATCACATAGTTTGATCAGACACTCATTCCATCAATTTGATCACATAGTTTGATCAGACACTCATTCCATCAATTCGATCACATAGTTTGATCAGACACTCATTCCATCAATTTGATCACATAGTTTGATCAGAAATACACTCCATCAATTTCATCACATAGTTTGATGAGACACTCATTCCATCAAGTTGAACACATAGTTTGATCAGACATTCATTCCATCATTTCGATCACATAGTTTGATCAGACACATATTCCATCAATTCGATCACATAGTTTGATCAGACACTCATTCCATCAATTTGATCACATAGTTTGATCAGACACTCATTCCATCAATTTGATCACATAGTTTGATCAGAAATACACTCCATCAATTTCATCACATAGTTTGATGAGACACTCATTCCATCAATTTGATCACATTGTTTGACAAGAAAGTCATTCAATCAATTTGATCACATAGTTTGATCACAAATACACTCCATCAATTCGATCACATAGTTTGATGAGACATTCATTTGATCATTTCGATCACATACTTTGATCAAACACTCATTCTATGAATTCGATCACATAGTTTGAACAGACACTCATTCCATCAATTTGATCACATAGTTTGATCAGAGACTCGCATCCATCAATTTGATCACAGTTTGATCAGACACTAATTCCATCAATTTGATCACATAGTTTGATCACACACACATTCCATCAATTTGATCACATAGTTTGTTCAGATACTCGTTCGAACCATTTTATCACATAGTTTGATCAGACACACACTCCATCAATTCCATCACAGAGTTTGATCAGACATTCATTCCATCATTTCGATCACATAGTTTGATCAGACACGTATTCCATCAATTCGATCACATAATTTGATCAGACACTCATTCCATCAATTTGATCACATAGTTTGATCACAGACACCATCCATCAATTTAATCACATAGTTTGATCAGACACACACACCATCAATTTGATCACATTGTTTGACCAGAAAGTCATTCCATCAATTTCATCACATAGTGTGGGCAGACACTGATATCATTAATTTGATTACATAGTTTGATGAGACACACATTATATCATTTTGATCACATAGTTTGATCAGACATTCATTCCATTGATTTGGTCACATATTTTGATCAGATACACACTCGATCAAACCAATTCCATGAATTTGATCACCAAGTTTGATCACACACTCACTCCATCAATTTAATCACATAGTTTGATCACACACTTATTCCATAAATTTCATCACATAGTTTGATCAGTCACATATTTTATGATTTGATTACATAGTTTGATCAGAGAAACTCACCATCAATTTGATCACTTATTTTGATCAGACACTCATTCCATCAATTTATAACATAGTTTGATTAGACTCACATTCCATTAACTCCATCACATAGTTTGATCAGACACTCATTTCAGGAAATCAATCACATAGTTTGTTCAGACACTCATTCCATCATCTTGGTCACATAGTTTGATCAAAAACTCATTCGATCAATTCGATCACATAGTTTGATAAGACACACATTCCATCAACTCGATCACATAAGTTGATCATACATTTATTCCATCATTTCCATCACATAGTTTGATCAGACACTCATTCCATCAATTCGATCACATAGTTTGATCAGACACACACTCCATCAAATCGATCACATTGTTTGATCAGACACTCATTTCATCAAATCGATCACATAGTTTTATCAGACACTCATTCCATCATATTAATCACACAGTTCGATCAGACATACATTCCATCAATTTGATCACAT
Source organism: Tachypleus tridentatus (assembly GCF_004210375.1). Classification (NCBI taxonomy): domain Eukaryota; kingdom Metazoa; phylum Arthropoda; class Merostomata; order Xiphosura; family Limulidae; genus Tachypleus; species Tachypleus tridentatus. The sequence goes on from NW_027467782.1 coordinate 29,198,841, forward strand.
AGTTTGACAAGACATTTCATTCCATCAATGGGATCACATAGTTTGATGAGACATATATTCCATCAATTCGATCACATAGTTTGATCAGAAACACATTCCATCAATTTCATCACATAGTTTGATCAAACACTCATTCCATCAATTTTATCACATAGTTTGATTAGACACTCATTCCATCAATTTAATCACATAGTTTGAGCAGAAACTCATTCCATCAATTTAATCACATAGTTTGATCAGACACACATTCCATCAATTTGATCACATAGTTTGATCATTCCATCAATTTGATCACACATTCCATCAATTCGATCACATAGTTTGATCAGACACTCATTCCATCAATTTGATCACATTGTTTGATCAGACACTCATTCCATCAATTTGATCACATAGTTTGATTAGTCACACACTCCATCAACTCGATGACATTGTTTGATGAGACACTCATTCTATGAATTTGATCACATAGTTTGATCAGACACTCATTCCATCGATATGATCACATTGTTTGATCAGACACTCATTCCAACAATTTGATAACATAGTTTGATCAGACACTTATTTTATCATTTTCATCACATTGTTTGACAAGACACTCATTCCATCAATTTGATCACATAGTTTGATCAGACACACACTCCATCAACTCGATCACATTGTTTGATCAGACACTCATTTCATCAAATCGATCACATAGATATATCAGACACTCATACCATCATATTGGTCACACAGTTTGATCAGACATACATTCCATCAATTTGATCACATAGTTTGACAAGACATTCACACCATCAAAGGGATCACACAGTGTGATGAGACATATATTCCATCAATTCGATAACATAGTTTGATCAGAAACACATTCCATCAATTTCATCTCATAGTTTGATCACACACCCATTCCTTCAATTTTATCACATAGTTTGATTAGACACTCATTCCAGCAATTTAATCAAATTTTGATGAGACATTCATTCCATGAGTTTAATCATATACTTTGATCAGATACTCATTCCAACAATTTGATCACATAGTTTGACCAGAAACACACTCCATCAAATTCATCAGATAGATTTATAAAATATCCATTCCATCAATTTCATCACATAATTTGATCAGACACATACTTCATCAATTCGATCACATAATTTGATAAGACACTTATTCTATCAATTTAAACACATAGTTTTATCAGACACACATTTTATCAATTTGATCTTATAGTTTGATCAAACACTCATTCCATCAATTTCATCACATAGTGTGAGCAGACACTCATATCATTAATTTGATTACATAGTTTCATGAGACACACATCATATCATTTTGATCACATAGTTTGATCACACACTCACTCCATCAATTTAATCACATAATTTGATCACACACTGATTCCATAAATTTCATCACATAGTTTCATCAGACAAACTCACCATCAATTTGATCACATACCTTGATGAGACACTCATTCCATCAATTTATAACACAGTTTGATTAGACACACATTCCATCAACTCGATCACATAGTTTGATCAGACACTCATTTCACCAAATCGATCACATGGTTTGTTCAGACACTATTTTCAGCAAATCGATCACATAGTTTGTTCAGACACTCATTCCATCAATTTCATCTCATAGTTTGATCAGACATCCATTCTGTCAATTTTATCACATCGTTTGATTAGACACTAATTCCATTAATTTAATCACACAGTTTGAGGAGAAACACATTCCAGCAATTTAATCACATAGTTTGAGCAGAAACTCATTCCATCAATTTGATTACATAGTTTGACCAGAAAAACACTCCATCACTTTCATCACATAGTTTCATCAGACACTCATTCCATCAATTTTATCACATAGTTTTATCAGACTCTCATTTCATCAAGTTCATCACATAGTTTTATAAAACACCCATTCCATCAATTTCATCACATAATTTGATCAGACACTCTTTCCATCAATTTGATCACATAGTTTGATCAGACACATACTTCATCAAATCGATCACATTGTTTGACCAGAAAGTCATTCCATCAATTTGATCACATAGTTTGATCAGACACACACACCATCAATTTGACCACATTGTATGATCAGACACTCATTCCATCAATTCGATCACATAGTTTGATCAGACACACACTCCATCAACTGGATAACATAGTTTATTCAGACACTCATTCCATCATATTGGTCACACAGTTTGATCAGACATACATTCCATCAATTTCATCACATAATTTGATCAGACACTCATTCCATCAATTTGATCACATAGTTTGATCAGACACATACTTCATCAAATCGATCACATACTTTGATCAGAAACTCCCTCAATCAATTGGATCATATCGTTTGATCAAACACTCATTCTATCAATTTCATCACATAGTGTGAGCAGACACTCATATCATGAATTTGATGACATAGTTTGATGAGACACACATTATATCATTTTGATCACATAGTTTGATCAGACACTTATTCCATTGATTTGGTCACATAGTTTGATCAGATACACACTCGATCAAACTAATTCGATCATTTTGATCACATGGTTTGATATCACACTCACTCCATCAATTTAATCACATAATTTGATCACACACTGATTCCATAAATTTCATCACATAGTTTCATCAGACAAACTCACCATCAATTTGATCACATACCTTGATGAGACACTCATTCCATCAATTTATAACACAGTTTGATTAGACACACATTTCATCAACTCGATCACATAGTTTGATCAGACACTCATTTCAGCAAATCGATCGCATAGTTTGTTCAGACAGTCATTTCAGCAAATCGATCACATAGTTTTATCAGACACTCATTCCATCATATTGGTCACACAGTTTGATCAGAAACACATTCCATCAATTTCATCTCATAGTTTGATCAGACATCCATTCTGTCAATTTTATCACATCGTTTGATTAGACACTAATTCCATTAATTTAATCACACAGTTTGAGGAGAAACACATTCCAGCAATTTAATCACATTGTTGATGAGACATTCATTCCATCAGTTTAATCATATAGTTTGATCAGACACTCATTCCATCAATTTGATTACATAGTTTGACCAGAAAAACACTCCATCACTTTCATCACATAGTTTCATCAGACACTCATTCCATCAATTTTATCACATAGTTTTATCAGACTCTCATTTTATCAAGTTCATCACATAGTTTTATAAAACACCCATTCCATCAATTTCATCACATAATTTGATCAGACACCCTTTCCATCAATTTGATCACATAGTTTGATCAGACACATACTTCATCAAATCGATCACATTGTTTGACCAGAAAGTCATTCCATCAATTTGATCACATAGTTTGATCAGACACACACACCATCAATTTGATCACATTGTTTGACCAGAAAGTCATTCCATCAATTTGATCACATAGTTTGATCAGACACTCATTCCATCAATTTGCTCACATAGTTTGATCACACACACATTCCATCAATTCGATCACATAGTTTGATTAGACGCTCATTCGATCAATATGATAACATAGTTTGATCAGACATTAATTCCATCATTTCCATCACATAGTTTGATCAGACACGTATGACAACAATTCGATCACATAGTTTGAACACACACTCATTCCATCAATTCGATCACACAGTTTGATCAGACACTAATTCCATCAATTTGATCACATTTCCTGATCAGACATTAATTCCATCATTTCCATCACATAGTTTGATCAGACACGTATAACAACAATTCGATCACATAGTTTGATCAGACACTCATTCCATCAATTCGATCACATAGTTTGATCAGACACGTATTCCATTAATTTCATCACATAGTGTGAGCAGACACTCATTCCATCAATTTAATCACATAGTTTGATGAGACACTCATTACATTGATTTGGTCACATAGTTTGATCAATCATTCATACCATCAATTCGATCACATAGTTTGTTCAAACACTCATTCCATCAATTTGATCACAAAGTTTGATAACACACATATTTTATGAATTTGATCACATAGTTTGATCAGACTCACTCACCATCAATTTGATCACATATTTTGATCAGACACTCATTCCATCAATTTGATCACATAGTTTGATCAGACAATCATTTTATCAATTTGATTACATAGTTTGATCAGACACATTCTCCATCTATTCGATCACATAGTTTGATCAGATATTCATTCATAATTTCGATCACATAGTTTGATGAGACACTCATTACATCAATTCGATCACATAGTTTGATCACACACACATTTTATCAATTTGGTCAGATAGTTTGATCACACACACATTCCATCAATTTGATCTCATAGTTTGATAAGACACTCATTTCATCAATTTGATCGCATCGTTTGTTCAGACACACACTCCATCAGTTTGATCACATAGTTTGATCAGACACGCATTCCATCAATTTGATCACAGAAGTTGATCAGACACTCATTCCATCAATTCGATCACATAGTTTGATTGGACACTCATTTTATTAATTTGATCACATAGTTTGATACTGTGATCAAATTGATGGAAGGATGTAACAAAGTTACAGTCAACTATATAAGATTTAAATGGCATATTTATGTTAGCCAATTGCCTTAATAGAAACAAGTATTGAACGTAGCAAATAAATCGAAAGTTTTTTTCATTATTAAGAAATTATTATTATGCTGTGAAAGTTGTAGACGGAATAATTCTTGAAGAAAATAATATTACATATAAATAAACCTTGAAATAAACTGTTCAAGTTAAGATAGTTTCAAAAATGATATATTAAAAAGTAGTTTTATTTGAATTATCAATTTCTTAGTAAGTTTTAATAAGGATTATATATCTTGTCTTTAACCAAAAGTTGGAGCGACATATTTAATTTTAAGAAAATTTAAATGTCCATATCTCATAAAACTACGTAAAACATAATACAATTTATAGTTTATTTCAATTCATAAACAGGTTTGTCATATGGTATCAATAGTTTCACTTCATAAAAGCCATCAGTTATAAGGTGATAACACAGTCAAGTAAGGTCTGAAATTATCATTTTAGGTTGTAGAAATTAGCATTAGAAATATTATTAAATTATTCAAAGGACAGTATGTCTACAGGCTTGAAACACTAGATAGTCAGTATCAATACCAATGGTGGACAAACTGCAAATATCCGCTTTTATAGCTCTGTTATTACCTAAAAAACAAGCCACCAAAATTATCTAATTTCTCAAGTTTATGCAATCTCTTTCATATCCGGAACCTTTAGAAAGTTACAAGTCACAATTATCTATTTTTCTTTAATTTGTTTGTTTGAAGCTGAGCAGAAAGCTTCACAATGTTATTCTCAGCACGGGTATCGAAACCCGATTTTAACGTTATAAGCCCATAGACCTACTGCTGTGTTTTCTTCTTTTACGTTCACCTTCCAACAATGCAAGATAAACTAAGATTACAACCTCTACCTGGACCAACATGTGTAACAGGTGTCACGATATTTCTGTATCATAATAAATGACTGCCGGTGCAAATAATTATGTTCTAAAAACAAAACACTTTCTTGTACAACGAACAAGTTTATATAATTGAGTAAATAAAGTAACTAAGTAATACTGTTGGTAAAACAAATGTATCGACCTATAACAAGTAAGTACACTTTTATTATTTACGTACACCATTGTTATTTGCATACACTATTATTATTTACGTGAACTATTATTATTTAAGTACACTATTATTATTTACGTCCATTTATTATTTACGTACACCATTATTATTTACGTACACTGTTGTTTTTACATACACTTATTAATTACGTACACTGTTGTTTTTTACGTACACTTATTATTTACGTATACTATTATTATTTACATACACTTATTATTTACGTACACTATTATTATTTACATACACTATTATTATTTACATACACTATTATTATTTACATAACTTATTATTTACGTACACTTTTATTATTTACGTACACTTTTATTATTTACGTATACTATTATTATTTACATACACTATTATTACTTACGTATACTATTATTATTTACGTACGCTATTATTATTTACGTACACTATTATTACTTACGTATACTATTATTATTTAGGTACACTATTATTATTTACGTACACTTTTCTTATTTACGTACACTATTATTATTTACGTATACCATTGCTATTTATGTACACCATTGTTATTTACGTACACTATTATTATTTACGTGAACTATTATTATTTACGTAAACTATTATTACTTACGTACAGTATAATTATTTACGTACACTATTATTATTGATGTAAACTATTATTATTTACGTAAACTATTGTTTTTTGTGCACACTATTATTATTTACGCACACTATTATTACTTACGTAAACTATTGTTATTTACGTACATTGTTATTACTTACGTGCACTATTATTCTTTACGTACATTATTATTATTTACGTTTGTAAGGGTATCAATTTCATGATGTAATTTTCTTGTTCAAGGTTTTTGACAAGATAATATTTGCTTTCATAATATTCCGATGATATCATACCAATATTCACCACAACCCTTAAAATGGAATGATTATTATGGTAAGTCTTTGTTGGTAGTAAAAATGCACTAGCAGTCTTCTATCAACAGTCAAATGAACGACAGTAGAATTTAGTAGAACTTTAAGCAGGCATTGACTGCTATAAAAATGACCTAACGGTTAGCGTATTACACTACAAGCATTTTGCCCATTATTTCATTAGAGTAACCCAAGCGTTGGCGGTGAGTTCTGCTCATTGTATGTTTTCTCTAATTTTCAAATGATCGACCAGAATTAAAGCACATAACTTTACGTAGTTTTGATAGAATTTTCGAAATTTCCGCTTTACGAAGTTGAAACGAAGTGTATGAGTGTACAGATTAGGTTGATGAATAGTACGCTACGGGTGTCCTTATGACAGTTACTTTTCTGAGGTCATTTGTTTTTTAGAACACGTTAAGTAAAAGTCTGTGGATACTCTTGGATACTCACGCCTAATCCCTACGTATTCTGCTTGAATAAGTAAACTATGCCCCCTTTTTACTTTCTGTAAGTATCGCTGTAATTTTAAGAAATGTTACATCACTCTAAATAATGTCTTGTTTTCTCTACGTGTGAGATTTTGTAACCCGTTATTTTGTCAGGGTTTTGTTACTCAGAGTTTTCGGCACTTGTTTCCATTTTATTGAGCTTTGAAAGCACGTGCAATGGGTGAGGAATACTAAACTGAGTCAAGGTTATTTCGCTTGTTTGAATTATAATATCACAAAAGACACGTCTGCTTCTAAATGTTTCTAACAATAGCAGTAAGACATCATATTTTAATTGTCTAGGTATATTAAATTTCACTTAAAGTTCTTTATATGTCCACGTCCTTGTTGTTTACGGGTCCACATAGCATCTGGATAACACACACAAGAAAATAAACATCAAATTGTCAGTTTATGTCACTGATATCCCTAGTTCACCTAGAACAGGGGTGTGCAACAGGCGGCCCGCGGGCCACAACCCGGCCCGCCAAGCCATTTAGTGTGGACCTAGTTGTTGTAATCTAACCATGTGGCCTGATCTGTAATCCAACGCAAATGGAATATTTTTAAAAGCATCGATCCTACGGGATTCCCAGGCTTCGACTCGACAAACTTCTAAAATTATCTTTGCTAGAGAGGAGCAGGCCGAATTCGATTGGTCGGCCTCCTTAGGGCATGAATAGGTGACGTGCACAAGCACTATTGTCTACGACTCAACGTCATGTCCTGAACCTCGCCTTCGCCCGGTGGCGATAATTTTCCCTAACCTCTGCTGTCCGTCATTCATTATTGGTGAAAATTTTATTACCTTTTACAGTTACTACAAGAGATTGAAGGTAAATTGATTATTATTTAGCATATTGTTGTGCTTTACTGAATTTATTAAAATTTTTGCTTTCAGATGCATCTGATTCTATGTACAGTGTGACCTCGTTATTCGCGGGGTTACGTTCTTTACCCTCCCGCGAATAGCGAAAACCGCGAATATTGGATGCAGTTTTAAAACGTATATGTATGCGATTATATACTATATGAAATGCTTCCCAAACACTAATGATACTTATACTCATTGATGCAGTAATAATGTAGCAATATTGCATACTGTTATGTATTTCACTAAATTGTACCGTGCGTTACCGGGCTGTGCTTTGCCGTTTGCGTTGTTGGGGAAGCTGAGGCAGTCAGCCAATAGCAGTCCAATCTTGTTTGGTGAAGACGACAATTGATAAAAACGGCTTGATTGAGTAAATACAACAGAAATCTCCTCGAAAAGCCCTTTCAGTCTCTTTGACCTACAAAACGCAGTTCGCGCATAACCCGCGAATATGCGGGGCCGCGAATGGCGAACCGCGAATAGGCGAGGTCACACTGTATTTTGCTATTCTCAATTAATTTAAGTACCGGAAGGCTATGATCGGGATGCCAATTTAGAAACATGTGTTTCTGTCCATAAGAGGTTCCATGTGTAAATAAATTCTATGTTTTTTCTACTTCGCTATTTTCGTGAGAATAATTTTGTTTTGATTTTAGGGCTAGTAAAATGTCAGCAGTTAAGAAACGAAAAATTGATGATGAGGGAAGGTTATTCAACAGTGAATGGTGCACAAAATATCTTGTTGTCCCACATAATCAAGGTGTTGTCTGCCTCGTCTGTCAAACTACAATTGCAGTCATGAAAGAGTACAATATTAAGCGACGTTACGCAACTAAGCACTCCTCCCAGTTTGATGAAATTGTTGGTCAGGCACGAAAGGACAAAATTGAACATTTAAAACATCCATTGAAAAGCAACAAGGTGTTTTACCACTTTCAAGAAAAATTCAGAACTGGTGACAAAACTGAGTTCTAAGCTTTGTGAATGTATGGAAGAAAAGGGAAAGCCTTTCAGTGATGGAGAATTTATTAAAAATTGTTTAACAATATTCACAGAATATGCATGTCCAGAGAAAAAATATTTGGTGGAGCAAACTAGGCTTTCCCGCTACTTTACTGTCTCACGCAGGACAAAAGATCTTTCAGAGGACATCAAAGAAACTTTGAAAGAGAGATTGAATTCGTGTGAAGCTTTCAGTCTGGCTTTGGATGAAAGCACTGATATCAATGACACATCCCAACTTGTCATTTTCATCAGAGCTGTTACTGCAGGCTTTGATGTTTTCGAAGAGTTTTAGATATGGCAAGCCTTTCCTCCACAACCACAGGACAGGATATTTGTGAACAAGTGCTTAAGGTTGTAGAAAAGTTTGAACTGAATCCTTATAAATTATGTGGTGTTACAACAGATGGTGCTCCTTCCATGACAGGTAGGACAAATGGATTCACCAAGAAATTTCTAACTGCAATTGGAGCACAAGACGTAGTTGTAAGCCATTGCATTATTCACCAAGAGAGCTTGTGCACCAAAGTTCTGGATTTTGCAGAAGTCATGAAAATGTCGTCCAATGCGTAAATTATATTCGAACATGAGGATTAAATCATCGACAATTTAAAACTTTTTTAGATGAGCTGGACAGTGAGTATTCAGATATTTTGTACTTCTCTGCTGTACGTTGGCTTAGTAGAGCTGCTACTTTGAAGAGATTCTGGAATCTGCGAGAGGAGATTAAGTTCTTCATGGAGAGCAAACGTCAGAATGTGGACTTCTTGAGCAATGAGAACTGGCTGAATGACTTAGCATTCCTCACAGACATTACACAGCATCTGTCTGATTTAAACTTAAAACTACAAGGGAAAAGTCAACTTGTGAATAAGTTATTTGAGCATATTTGTGCTTTTGAGAAGAAATTGGAACTTTTCCAGGTTCAGTTGAGAAGAGCCATATTGACCCATTTTACATGTCTTGCAACCAGGAAACTGGAATTTCCTAATCTGGATTGCACCAAATATGGAACCAGTGTACAAAAGCTGCGTGATGAGTTTGCAAACAGATTTCCAGATTTCAGACAAACTGAAATTAGATTGAAATTGTTCGCTCAACCTTTTGATTTGGCAGTGGAAGACAGTCCTGATGATTGCCAAATGGAACTCATTGAACTGCAGGCTGACATGGACACTAAAAGGAAATTCTCTGAAAACAGTTTGCTAGACTTTTACAAACTCTGTGTACGTGAAAAGTTTCCCAATTTGTCCCGTCATGCACAAAGAATTGCCTCCCTTTTTGGTAGCACCTACTGCTGTGAGCAATTTTTCTCCAAAATGAAGCTCATCAAAACCAAATGTAGAAGTCAGCTGACTGATGAACATTTGACCAGTCAGTTAAGAGTGGCAACCACTTCTGTCAAAGCTGATATTGACAAGCTCTGCAAGGACTCTAAATTTCAAGTGTCGCACTAAAATGATCACTCATGCAAAAATATAAAATATTATTGCTTGCATTTTGAGAATTTTTTTTAATTTATTGTGCATGTACACGAATAAGCTTGTTTTTTAAGTGGCCCCGCCCCGTTTGATTGATGAAGTTGGTTATATGGCCCACCGACGAAAAATGTTGCACACCCCTGACCTAGAACAATAATGACTCAGCTCCTTACTCAGTTCGTGAACCACCGCCCACAATGATAGGTTTAAAAAAAAATGGATAATTTGACAGTTAGAGATGAAAGCTATAATAATACATTAAGGTTCCCAATGTAAATCATTACAATAAATAATGTATTAGTGTGAACTTTAACCAATGGCTTATGTTTGAGTAAAATTTATTAGAGATTCGGTTTTATGGAAGCTATTTCTTGTGGAAAACTGAACTGAATGGAACGTGCACTTTGTGCTAGAAAGTGTACTTTCAGGATAATTAGAGAAAAAGTGTAATATATTGGAGTTGCTGGACCAGATTCAAAAACCATCTTAAAAGGTTCTATTAGTGTTTCAGAATGAGCCTTAGTTTGTAACCCGGGCCTAAACAGTGGTTCTTCCTCTTCGATTCAGCAGAGAGGGTCGACAGTCGCTTGAAGGCGTCAATGTTTGAATACTGTCTGCTATATTTTGACCTGTAGGATAGTGTAATACGAATAAAGCTAAGCAGAATTTCTATATAGAGAAGTTTTATTTTAATTTTATGTAAACTGTCCTACTGGCCTGAGGCAGGTGTTTATTTTATTATATGCAGAGGTTTACATATTATGTCCTCTTTATTTAATAAAGTTAAACCTAATTGGATAATAAATGAGGATATTCCATTAAAATCTGCCTCATTATTAGTTTAAAATATCTATGGTAATGAATAAGATATTAAGCCTAAATTAGGGTATTTAAGTGTTGATTCCATACACTGTAACGTTATATGTAGTTTTCATAATGCTTTCTTAGTAACATTCAATGTTTCGTATATATTTTCGAACATAAACTTCGCTGCAGTATATATATATATATATTTTAGATGTTTACTGCTGCTTAATAAAATTCACTTGTTTAATTAATTAACAGAATCAACAAAAGCACAACTTGATACTATCGTTATAAACAAATCCTGGAATATAAGATTAGCTACCCTTTATCTTTTCTGCTATGAGTTGGGATATAGTGATAAGTGTATTTCGAAGTCATAACCATAAGTTTTCCTTACCGTTTAGATATAATCTTATATCTTTTTATTGTTGGATATGGACCAACAATGTTAAGACACTTACCGATAACGTAACACTAAATAACTCGTTTATTATAACAAATGTATTTCATTCGTGCAATATTCACTGTTTTGTTGCTTGAAATCTTCTAATACCGATTGTGAACTATTATTTTGTTGTGTTTTTTTTATTTCGCGCAAAGCTATACAAGGGCTATCTGCGCTAGCCGTCTCTAATTGAGCAGTGTAAGACTAGAGGGAAGGCAGCTAGTCAAAGCCACTCACCGCCAACTCTTGGGCTACTCTTTTACCAACGAATAGTGGGATTGACCGTAACATTATAACACCCCCACGGTTGAAAGGGCGAGCATGTTTAATGCGACCGGGATTGGAACCCGCGACCCTCGGATTACGAGTCGAACGCCTTAACACACTTGTGAAATATTTACTAGTAGCGATTACATTTCTCATTTTATATTTGTTACTTGTATACTTCCCAAAGCTGCATAGAAACTGGTAAAAAATTTAAGTAAAATCGCGAACACTTGTTTCTATAACAAGCTCTATAAAATGAATGTGATTTCTCTACTTTACGTTTTTCAACGTAAATCATCCATCTCTAATTTTGTCCAGTAAATTAGAACTCAGAAGGTCGTGCTTTTAGAATTCAGCACAAAGCTATGCCCACCACAGATATCGAAACCCGATTTTTAGAGGTGTGAATCTGCAGGTGGCAGCGCAAAAGGAAGACAGCTAGTCAACACCACCTACCGCCAGCTCTTGAAGCTATTTTTCTTTCTTTGGCGATTTTGGAGCCACAAGTCTCAAGCACGTTAACAGTGCACAGAACCCTAGTATATTTGGATACTGCTATGTGGATAAATTTATAGTTACAATTACCAGTTTAAACCACACACATTAACTACTTTAAAATATCGTTATTATGAAAGAATTTTGTAAACATTTGAAACTATAAATTCGTTTCGAAAAAAAGACACAGAAGAGAGAAAAATCGGTTACCACTCAAGAAAATAATAGATAAAACAATAAAATAATAAAAAATGTTAATTATTAGGCGAATATTTCTATAACCCGAGTAAAGAAGTCACCATTCAAATAGTGTTAAAGAAATGTCTTGATATTTATATAATTTTCTATACATTCTATGTAGTGTAAAATTATCTTTAGCAAAGAGCATAAAATAGACAAGTTTAATCCTGAACTTCAGAAATTTAACTCAACCATAAAATTTCATGGTAACTAAAGCTATACGACACAGCTATGTGGTTATTTCAAGTACGTAAGCTTACCTTAGCCCCACTAGGGGGCACAAAGTGGTGAGTAAGTGATGAAAATTATATCTACTGAAACTATCGATTAAATTGTATGAAAGTTTATTAGATGTGAAACCATTACAACAAGCTACTTAACCATACTTTGTACAGTTGATTCCATAGTAGTAAAAATGTGACCCGATTTTACACATCAGACTTAGACAACAGATCACTGAATTTTATAATAGTATATTCACAATTTCTTTTTCCATAAATACACATTGTAGTTACAAACACATTTGATTAGCACCATTACTATCTATTGTTTAGTTTCACAGGTACGGTAATATTATAATGACTGTAGCTACGTTTCCACATTACATATATATAAGGGGCTATCGAGCAAAGAGTTATTGGCTCGTGTCCCGTTATCGAAGCATCGTATTTTGAAGCTATGGATGTGTTATAGGAGTAACATTTAAATTTCATTATTCGATTAGATAAATCCAAGAGTTTCCAGCGGTTGCTGGTTTTTGTTGTTGTTGTGTTTTTGAATCTAACAACTCAAAATTGTAAGCGCAGATGTCTCTCGTGTAGTTTTCACATATATCCAAAAGAGACAAATAAAATGTATGTTTGTGTATTATTAGTAGTGCTAGTTGCCACCTGGCTATAGTTGGTAAGCCGATACTTAAACAATGATAATTTGTAGTACACGGTCTGCCAGATCGAGATCAAAGTAAAGATGATAATAGCAAATTAAGTAATAGACGTATGAGACGTAACAGTGATAAGAAATAAATATCAAAATGTAAATAATAAAGTTATTACGGTTCGAGTTTGTTTTACTGACATACAACTTTGACGTAAAACAGAACTAAAACGACAAATGCATTATTGGAGAAACACCTCATAAAGAAACATAAGTCTTTTAAGAATGAAAGTTTGAAATTGTGTTACAAAAGGTTGTGATATAGTTTATATCGTTCTACAAAGAATGATCAGATAGTGGAATACTTGGAAGTATTGAAAAAAAGAAGCGTGTAGCAACATTCAGTTTGTTACAATTGATGCGTTAGACCATAAGCCAACAAGTTCAATTCAAGTATCATGAAAGTCTATGAGATAAAGAGAACGTAAATCTAAAATCATTTAGAAAAACTTAAAGATAACCTGAACATTGTGTGGCCTTTCTTTATCAGAGGTGACGACACATTTCAGACATCAATAAAGATCTTTTCCTATTCATCTGTACACGTGCCGCTTCACTTATGGTCGAATAGCTCAACCATAGTTTCTTCACTAGCAAGAGAGAAACGAGAAATAAAATATTCGGGAGTTGCTCCAGAGAAACAAATAAGTAGTTTTTTTATTACATTGTTAGTCCTTAAAAAAAACTCCAAACAAATACATCTACTGGCATAATTTCACCGTCGCCACAGAAACTTAACACTATAAGCACAATTGGTAAGTTATACTGGCAATGGTATGTTAATATCTTTCATCATCTACCTGCGATATTGTGACGAAAATATTGGACAGTCAATGACAATTTTACACCTTACGTGATTGCTAAGAGAATCATCTTATTCTAATGCGCATGTGCAAAAAATCATTAACTGGTAAAACCGATTGTCTTGTTTCTTCATCTGCAGATATGCCAGCTATGCTGTCCAGTCCTGTCCAACGCAAAACAATATCAACGGACAGATATGGCTCATTACGGAGATATTGCAGTGTTTATTAATTAAGGTTTTGTTATTGGTTAGACTTGGTTACAGTTGTGGCATGTTCCACACTCTTACTGCCTGCGAATGTCAATGTATGTTCTTCTTAGAATGAGTATTTTATGAATAGGTTTTGATATAATGAATGATGACAATATGTTTACATTGTAACAACTATAACACATTTTGGTGACAATGCACTCGGGCTTGGCATGGCCTAGCGCGTTAAGGCGTGCATTTCGTAATCTGAGGGTCGCCGGTTCGCGCCCGAGTCGCGCTAAAACATGCTCGCCCTCCCACCCGTGGGTGCGTTATAATGTGACCGTCAATCCCACTATTCGTTGGTAAAAGAGTAGTCCAAGAGTTGGCGGTGGGTGGTGATGACTAGCTGCCTTCTCTCTAGTCTGACACAGCTAAATTCGGGACGGCTAGAACAAATAGCCCTCGTGTAGCTTTGTGCGAAATTCCAAGACTAAACAAGACTCGTTCTGGCTAATCTAAGTTCATTTGTATCGCGAACTGAAACTTCCAATTAACTAAGAATATAAGTTTAGATGATTTCGCAAGGTTGAATTCCATGGTGAAAGTCATATAATGGTTGCAGGTTAAGATATATTACATGGATGTGAACTGATGAATCTCTTATTTATTGTTGCATGTTGGCTTCTGAGAAACAATACCATGACAGGGTGTTCTAAAAGAAGCCCTTACCACAACAGTGGGATATGATGAAGACACTAAAAGCTGTTTTAATTCTGCTAGAAAACTGCCAGGTGCATAAAGTGTCAGCTGCGCACATGGGATTTGGAAATCGTCAAAAAAAACCAGGGTAATAAATGAATGAGACCTTCTGTTGTCTCATCAAACTGTAACTTTCCTGAATCAATACAAATAGGGTATGGAGGAATTATGGAGTTTATTGGTTAATGATAACAAGAAATATGACACTCACAGTCTGCCTGAAGATGGCGCTGATTTATTCAAAAATGGCTCCTGTTTAGTAGACTTGATCGATTATGATCAACGCATGCGTGATCAATAATAACTACCTGAGAAAATGAATTAGTCGCCTATTTAGCTAATGTTTCACCTAGATAAAAAGCATATACTGAACATTTCTAGCGGATAACAACGAAAAATGTTTAGAAGTTAGTGTTAACCATTGTGAGCTGTAAAGTGCAATGGTAGAGTCATTGTGGATCATTATGAAGTGTAAATACCAGCAATGTACTTTTCAGAGATGAAGTTATTGTTGAGTGAGTTGAGGTGTGAATGTTAGTTGATTAAAGTGTTACAGATTGTTTGTTTCTTTTTCTTATTCTTACTTTATATTTATTTTTCAATTCATTATTTTCTTCTTTACTTTGGAAATCAGTCACCTTCCCATAACTCTCTGCAGGCAGTAAAGGGTGATACGGATGTGGGACGTTGTGGGCTTCAGCACCCACATCTTGCTCTCCCAATTTCTATTTTCTACTTCTATATCTATTGCTATTCCTTTATTTTCTTTCTTTATGTGAGACTGGCTAATGGAGGTTAAGACGGTGTATCCCCACCATAGTGTGAGCTCTACCTTTTCAGTCACCTCCAAAACCTAGGGTACATTTTATATCCCACATCATAGCTTGTATCCTGGGATCTTTTCATTTAGTTCAGCGTTTTTATTTTGTTTGTTATTTTTTAATATATTTTGTTTTCGGCTTGTTTTTAGGCTAAAACAAACTAATATAATTAGTCAAATATTTGGATTTGCTGTTTTCAACGCAATCATTCCTTGTAATTTTGTTTACTTAACTTTATCAATATTAATTTTCTCCACATTGCACCAAACTAGGGTTACTAGCAAATGATGGGAATCATGCAAAATAAATTGTTAGGCATTCACAATGCTTTTCATAAAGAAGATATGATAACTAAAAATGTTCACATAATTAGGATTAAATTAGGATAAAATCATGCAAAATAAATTGCTAGGCATTCACAATGCTTTTCATAAAGAAGATATGATTACTAAAAATGTTCACATAATCAAGATAAAATATCGTTAACTTCACAAACATAAACATATATTAATAAATTAAAGTGTTTTAACTCATATATGTATTGCCTTTTTTCTGTTTTTCGAGGTGATAAAACTGTCCATAATTCTTTGCTATATTTTCTTTTATTATTTTGTCCCTCTGGTGGGACGGCTTCAATCTTACTGACTTTCAACGCTAAAATCAAGGGTTCGATTCCCGGTGGTAGATACAACAGATAGCCTAAATTGGCTTTGCTCTAAACATTACCAAGCAAACAAAACTTCCACACAAAGGTAAAAGGTTATTTCTGTCAGAATACCGTAAATAACTTGATGATTTAATGTACACGTCACACTGTCAGTCAAGATCGCCTAAGTAATTTGATTATATAATGTTGAATATCATATCATTCTATTACATTACTGCCACCATGGGCATATTATTCTGAAATAAAGTTATATCTTCTTTTATCTTAGCAATCACATGAGACAGTTTAGGTCTCATAATGCTTTCGATTACATTTCTCTAATATAATTTAGAAATACGAGTAAAACCTTCTTATATTATTTCTTTCATTCGCACCTTGAGAATCTCTTACTAGAATTAATTTGTTCTAAGACGATTCTTAATGTAATACACCTATTTCATTGCAATGATAACTTGTGAAATTGCACGGTGAATTTCGAATTGGATAGAAATTAACAAGTAAACCTTTAACATTATGGATTCGTGCCCACTGGTTGTGTGGAAATCTTAAAGGATAACATCTTAAGCCTTATAAATCTGTTCATAATCCAGTGTTGTAACCACATTCTACACTCCATCACCTAACACTATGTATTAACTTTATTCTACACTCTCTTATCTAGTATTGTGTATTAACTTCATTCTACACTCTCTTATCTAGTATTGTGTATTAACTTTATTCTACACCCCCTTACCATACTTCGTTCTATACATCTCTTTACCTAGTACTGTGTATTAACTTCGTTCTATACATCTCTTTACCAAGTATTGTGTATTAACTTCGTTCTATACATCTCTTTACCTAGTATTGTGTATTAACTTCGTTCTATACATCTCTTTACCTTGTATTGTGTATTAATTTCGTTCAATACATCTCTTTACCTTGTATTGTGTATTAACTTCGTTCTATACATCTCTTTACCAAGATTTGTGTATTAACTTCGTTCTATACATCCCTTTACCTAGCATTGTGTATTAACTTCGTTCCATACATCTCTTTACCTGGTATTGTGTATTAACTTCATTCTATACATCTCTTTACCTTGTATTGTGCATTTGCTTGCTTAAAACAAGACGTTGTAGATATTGGCCAAGAATAATGAAGTCATGATGTGCACATGGTTTTTCAAACAATACGTTTTTAAAGGTCCTGTTACTTAGGACTTTCATGCTATGTTTTAAACAATATCACAAAAAATCGTGTATTTGTACTACTGAAAAGTTCCCGGATGATAACACGTGAATATGTATTGGTAACATAGCTGAATCACAACAGAACTCCCTATAGTGTAACTACATTCAACAGAATATTTACAATTCGCATTAGATTTTACAAAACTTAAACTATAGATATATGGCTATAATTTAGAATAAAATGAAATATATTTTGTGATTGTAATTCTTAAACCAATTGATGAATCGTCTCTACAAACAAACATCAATGATTTACTGTAACCAATGTAAATATTCAGCATCCGAGTTTTATTGTGTACAAAACAACAGTCAGTAAGCCAGTATCTGGCCAGGACTAGGTATATATATATTAATATATAATACAAAATGAATATCACTTAGATGAATATCAACAAATATCAAACAAAAGAAGAAAGAACCAGAGAATAACATAATGCTCCAAAAATGAACCATTTCTTGTATCAGTAACAATATTTACCAATAATTCTTTTTAACTAACTCGTTTAGCCATCTTTATCTACTGGTTAGACCACGAGGTTGCATCTCATGTGATTAGATATTACCATAAATCTACATAATCTTTCACAACATTAATATCTGTACGTCACAGCCAGGGGGAAGTTCTCTCGGTTTCATAATGCATGAAAACTCAAAATTAACGTGCTGTATCTAGAAAGTGAGTTAGCACTTTTACATAATTAAAAATTCATAGTTTAACTAAACGATCGAAAATGTACAAACTTAATGGTAACCGAAACGTCACAAAATAAAACTACAATCTGCTATCTCACAGTAATTATACAACATTATCGACTTTTCAAAATGTTATGAGACCAGATTTAATTCTAGAGTAAACAATGTTTCAAGTTGTTGTTTGATCAACAGTTTTTCGACTTGCTTTCAAGTGTAATGACTCAGAAGTTATAGAATTCTTCTGAAGACTGGCGAAGGTAATGTTAGGTTCAATTGTTTTCTTGTTGTTTTTGAATTTCGCACAGAGCTACTCGAGGGCTATCTGCGCTAGCCGTCCCTAATTTAGCAGTGTAAGACTAGAGGGAAGGCAGCTAGTAATCACCACCCACCTCCAACTCTTAGGATACTCTTTTACCAACGAATAGTGGTATTGACCGTAACATTATAACGACCCCACGGCTGAAAGGGCGAGCACGTTTGATGCAATCGGGATTCGAGCCCGCGACCCTCGGACTACGAGTCGAACGCTTTAACACGTTTGGCCATGCCGGGCCGTTAGGTTCAATAAATCACGTTGTTTGAAGAAGTTTATTTACGTTAACATAATATCTAATAAAACAGATATTAAAAATATGTTATACTGTGTTACTTACTAAGTTTTTTCTGAAAACTTAAAACAAAGATGTTCCAGAATTGTATGTTTGATGTTAAAAAAAACCTAATTTTAGGGACAAAGAAAAATAACTTTTTTGTTTTATTTTTATATACGTATTACGTATTGTTAGATTTAGTTCGACTGACCTTATGTGTCAGTTAAACAAAGTTCAGCTATTAAAACATCTCAACATTTCCGATAAAAATAGACGTAAAACACTGTAAACATTTTATGTTTGTGGGGTTTTTACAGTAGAAATACAATATATACATAGATTTTATCTAAAATTGTAAACTAAAATAGAATGACTAGAGCTGACAGGAACATTTCATATGTTACGTTGTTTAATTACATATTTTGTTCGACTTGCAAAGCAGAAATTCGCCGAGTAATTTCATTACTAACTGAACTATATAAACAAGAATTATTTAAACACACACAACAGAGAAATATTATGACAGGGGATTCATGGTTTCATAATAGGGTGAATTCGGTTTGTCGGTTGATGGTATTAGCTTCTGTTGGTACATTTGGATTGTGAGTAGCTTCAGTTCGTATTCCGAGCCAGCTAGCTGCTTTCCGGGTTTATGATCTAGGCTCGCCAGACGAAAAAATCGCAGGCTATTGCATATAGATCTCGTTTTTGATGTCCATTTTGGTTATTTTCCAGAGGGATGAAACACGAAAGAACGACAACATAAAAGGGAAGTCCGGTCTCATTTGTGACAATAATAGTTTTTGTGCTTTTGACACCCTAACAGTGTCTGCCACTTATAATATCGTAAGCTGGTGTTTTCCGTATCCAGAATTGTGCAAGTTCACACATATCTTCTCCAATAACACGGACCGATAAAAGCTAGAATTTTTAAGTTACGATAGCATGAATTCAGTAAATTAATTTAGAGTATTTGTGTTTCCGTTATGTCACCAAATATTAACACAGATAACATACCTTCACACCGTACATGTTGTGATCGTCCGTAAGTTAAAAAGTATCTCAACCATTTTACTCAAACTCTATTATACTGATATATGATGGATTAACTAACACATTGATGGTTAAATGTGGTAAGTATATGTGTCTATACAAAATATGTGTTATTTTTAGAATAATTCATTCATAATAACTTGAAGAAGTACATCAAGAAACAATACAAAACATGAACAATACGTGAAGTGAACAAGTGTAATAACATAACAACTAAGGCTGACGGTGGGAAACATATCAGAATCTATTAAATGTTTTACATACATATATACTATTGATAAATTATAAATAAAGTTGAACCTCAATGAAAAACAAAATCATTGTTTATTACAACCCTTGTCTTTTCAGAAAGTTCATTTCGCTCAGAACATTAAAGAACATTGAAAAGGCAGTAAGCTAACAGAACTCGTCGTCAACTCTTTGGCTACTCTTGAGTGATCTGTTGATGTATATGACTGTCACACTTAGTGTAGCCACGGCTACAAGAAGAAGTTATGAACATATTTTTTTAAAGTAACGGATGAAAATAATTAGTTTTTGAAACTGATAAATTGGAGGCAGAATACAAAAAGAACAATAAAGTCAAGACTAAGTAATAATGTGAAGTTAAAGTGTGTGTGTTTTGTTTTAACAAAGCCACATCGGGATATCTGTTTTGTTTAAACAAAGTCACATCAGGATATCTGTTTTGTTTTAACAAAGTCACATCGGGATATCTGTTTTCTTTTACCAAAGCCACATCGGGATATCTGTTTTGTTTTAACAAAGTCACATTGGGATATCTGTTTTGTTTAAACAAAGCCACATCGGGATATCTGTTTTCTTTTACCAAAGCCACATCGGGATATCTGTTTTGTTTCAACAGAGTCACATCGGGATATCTGTTTTCTTTTAACAAAGTCACATCGGGATATCTGTTTTGTTTTAACAAAGTCACATTGGGATATCTGTTTTGTTTAAACAAAGCCACATCGGGATATCTGTTTTGTTTCAACAAAGTCTCATCGGGATATCTGTTTTTTTTTTAACAAAGCCACATCTGGATATCTGTTTTGTTTTAACAAAGTCACATCAGGATATCTGTTTTGTTTTAACAAAGACACATCGGGGTACCTGTTTTGTTTTAACAAAGTCACATCGGGATATCTGTTTTGTTTTAACAAAGCCACATCGGGATATCTGTTTTCTTTTAACAAAGCCACATCGGGATATCTGTTTTCTTTTAACAGAGTCACATCAGGATACCTGTTTTCTTTTAACAAAGCCACATCGGGATATTTGTTTTGTTTTAACAAAGCCACATCGGGATATCTGTTTTCTTTTAACAGAGTCACATCAGGATACCTGTTTTGTTTTAACAAAGCCACATCGGGATATCTGTTTTCTTTTAACAAAGCCACATCGGAATATCTGTTTTCTTTTAACAAAGCCACATCGGGATATCTGTTTTCTTTTAACAGAGTCACATCAGGATACCTGTTTTGTTTTAACAGAGTCACATCAGGATACCTGTTTTGTTTTAACAAAGCCACATCGGGATATCTATTAAGCCATCTGAGAGGAATTGAACTCCTGATTTAAGCGTTGTAAATCCGTAGACTTACCGCTGTACCAGCGAGTGAGGGGCTGAAGTTAAAGTCTCCACTATGTAACTAGATTCTTATATGAAATAAGTTTGGACACGTTCATGTATTTTATTCAACTGGAATTCAGAAATGATTTTTTTGTCTTTTCAAAAGATCAGTAAAGCATAGTATTATATTAACTTTGAAAGTGAACCAGTACCTTGTCGCTATATTTAGACATGTTTACAGCTAAAGTAAAACAAGAACTGTTATTTCTATCTGTAGAAAACCAACAAGAATTTTAAGCAATGTTCACCTATTGTTATACTACTACGAAAGGACAGAAAGTTTAATGTATTTAAGAGAAAATGTCCTACATGGTCGCTGATGAAAAGCAGAATTTTGTTTTGAAATGTTACGATATGTTATAAGATTTATCAAAAAATGGCCATCTGAGGATTTTTGGTTTGTTTGGAATTTCGAGCAATGCTACACGATGCTGGTATGGATGTAAGTCTAAAATAATATAAATAAATAGCCCTAGTGAACATATTGGATGTTAGTGTAAAATATTATATATAAATAGCCTTAGTGAACTCGTTGGATGTAAGTCCAAAATATTATACATAAATAACGTAGTGAATACATTGGATGTAAGATTAAAATAACATAAATAAATAGCCTTAGTGAACACATTGGATGTAAGTCTAAAATAATATAAATAAATAGCCTTAGTGAACACATTGGATGTAAGTCTAAAATAATATAAATAAATAGCCCTAGTGAACATATTCGATATTAGTGTAAAATATTATATATAAATAGCATTAGTGAACTCATTGGATGTAAGTCCAAAATAATATAAATAAACAGCCTTAGTGAACAGATTGGACGTAAAGCTAAAATATTATATATAAATAGCCTCAGTGAACTCGTTGGATGTAAGTCCAAAATATTATATATAAATAACGTAGTGAATACATTGGATGTAAGTTTAAAATATTGTATATAAATAACGTAGTGAATACATTGGATGTAAGTTTAAAATATTATAAATAAATAACGTAGTGAACACATTGGAAGTAAGTTTAAAATATGATATATAAATAACGTAGTGAATACATTGAATGTATGTTTAAAATATTATAAATAAATAACGTAGTAAATACATTGGATGTAAATTTAAAATCACATATATAAATAATGAAGTCAACATATTGGATGTAAGTGAAAGACGCATAATGGGTGAAAAATTAAGCTTTCTTTCTTTCTTTGTTTGAGATAAAGCTTTCTGCAACCTGTTCACCACGGGTATCAAAATCCGGTTTCTAGCGCTATAAGTCCGTAGACATTCCGCAGTTCCACTGAGGGGTGAAATTCTACGAATATAGCTTTAAAAATAAGAGAACATTACAAACAATCATATAGCATTACAAACCATCATATAACATTACAAACAATTATATAACAATACAAACCATCATATAACATTAGACAATCATATAACATTACAGACAATCATATAACATTACAGACAATCATATAACATTACAAACTATCATATAACATTAGACAATCATATAACATTACAGACAATCATGTAACATTACAGACAATCATATAACATTACAGACAATCATGTAACATTACAGACAATCATGTAACATTACAGACAATCATATAACATTACAGACAATCATGTAACATTATAGACAATCATATAACATTACAGAAAATCACATAACATTACAGACAATCATATAACATTACAGATAATCATGTAGATTATATATGAAACAAGGAATAATATGTTTGTTTCTAATGCCTAGAAAAACAAGTTGTTACTGTAAACCACCATTTGATATTACAGGCAGAAAAAAAACTGTTTTTCAAAATACAGAACATGGAAATTAACGGAAAAATATTGAAGACGATACACAGAGAAAGAATAAATACAGTAAACCTTGACAGATATAAGATGTTTGGATGCAAAGATAATCATTAAGATATAGTGACACATGATGAAGAAATGAAATACATGATGATAAAACTGGTATAAAATACATTGTTTAAAGCTTGAGACAGGTATAGTGACACATGATGAAGAAATGAAATACATGATGGTAAAACTGGTATAAAATATATTGTTTAAAGTTTGAGACAGATATAGTGACACATGATGAAGAAATGAAATACATGATGATAAAACTGGTATAAAATATACTGTTTAAAGTTTGAGAGAGGTATAGTGACACATGATGAAGAAATGAAATACATGATGGTAAAACTGGTATAAAATATATTGTTTAAAGTTTGAGACAGGTATAGTGACACATGATGAAGAAATGAAATACATGATGGTAAAACTGGTATAAAATATACTGTTTAAAGTTTGAGACAGGTATAGTGACACATGATGAAGAAATGAAATACATAATAATAAAACTGGTATAAAAGTCAGTAGTACGAGTGCACAAATCTTGAACATCCAGTAAAGTTTAATTTGTTAACATTCTCAATCGATTTAGTTCTGAAATTTAACACTAATTATTGAAGACACTTTTTGAGATGTCGCTGAAACAGATAAAATATAACAATAAACAAGATTTAGTGAATATATATTTTATATACGTTTTATTTCAGTTGTGGAATATTCGATTTAAAATGTTTCATTATAATTAGAGTTATAAAAACCATTCAACCGTAACTCATGTTGTTGTTTTTTCACAGAAAACTATGTTGGGCTATATGCGGAGAATCGAACCTCGTATATCAGTTTAGACATTTCGCTCTTCCACGTGTGACCTCTAAATCGATCGATTGATTTCTAATAAGTAGACAGAAACTGTTTAAACATAGTGTACAATATTCCTTGAGTTTATATCCTCTCGTAACACGCAAGAGAAACAAAATGATAAAATGTTCGCAGACCTTAACTGAATATTTACATTGGTTACAGTAAATCATTGATGTTTGTTTGTAGAGACGATTCATCAATTGGTTTAAGAATTACAATCACAAAATATATTTCATTTTATTCTAAATTATAGCCATATATTTATAGTTCAAGTGTTGTGAAATCTAATGTGAATTGTAAATATTCTGTTAAATGTAGTTACACTATAGGGAGTTATGTTGTGATTCAGCTATGTTACCTATACATATTCACGTGTTATCATCCGGGAACTGTTCAGTTATACAAATACACGATTCTTTGTGATATTGTTTTAAACATAGCATGAAAAGTAACAGGACCTTTAAAAACGTATTGTTTGAAAAACCATGTGCACATCATGACTTCATTATTCTTGGCCAATATCTACAACGTCTTGTTTTAAGCAAGCAAATGCACAATACAAGGTAAAGAGATGTATAGAACGAAGTTAATACACAATACTAGGTAAAGGGATGTATAGAACGAAGTTAATACACAATACTAGGTAAAGAAATGTATAGAACGAAGTTAATACACAATACTAGGTAAAGTGATGTATAGAACGAAGTTAATACACAATACAAGGTAAAGAGATGTATTGAACGAAGTTAATACACAATACAAGGTAAAGAGATGTATAGAATGAAGTTAATACACAATACTAGGTAAAGAGATGTATAGAACTAGGTAAAGGGATGTATAGTTAATACACAATAGAAGTTAATACACAATACTAGGTAAAGGGATGTATAGAACGAAGTTAATACACAATACAAGGTAAAGAGATGTATTGAACAAGGTAAAGAAGTTAGAAAGTTAATACACAATACAAGGTAAAGAGATGTATAGAACGAAGTTAATACACAGTACTA
The DNA here is from genome assembly GCF_004210375.1 of Tachypleus tridentatus. Lineage (NCBI taxonomy): Eukaryota > Metazoa > Arthropoda > Merostomata > Xiphosura > Limulidae > Tachypleus > Tachypleus tridentatus. Next base: position 29,224,657 of record NW_027467782.1, read on the forward strand.
GGTAAAGAGATGTATAGAACGAAGTATGGTAAGGGGGTGTAGAATAAAGTTAATACACAATACTAGATAAGAGAGTGTAGAATGAAGTTAATACACAATACTAGATAAGAGAGTGTAGAATAAAGTTAATACATAGTGTTAGGTGATGGAGTGTAGAATGTGGTTACAACACTGGATTATGAACAGATTTATAAGGCTTAAGATGTTATCCTTTAGGATTTCCACACAACCAGTAGGCACGAATCCATAATGTTAAAGAATTTCTATCCAATTCGAAATTCGCCGTGCAGTTTCACAAGTTATCATTGCAATGAAATAGGTGTATTACATTAAGAATCGTCTTAGAACAAATTAATTCTGGTAAGAGATTCCCAAGGTGCGAATGAAAGAAATAACATAAGAAGGTTTTACTGGTATTTCTAAATTATATTAGAGAAATATAATCGAAAGCATTATGAGACCTAACCTGTCTCATGTGATTGCTAAGATAAAAGAAGATATAACTTTATTTCAGAGTAATATGCCCATGGTGGCAGTAATGTAATAGAATGATATGATATTCAACATTATATAATCAAATTACTTAGGCGATCTTGACTGACAGTGTGACGTGTATATTAAATCATCAATTTATTTACGGTATTCTGACAGAAATAACCTTTTACCTTTGTGTGGAAGTTTTGTTTGCTTGGTAATGTTTAGAGCAAAGCCACTTTAGGATATCTGTTGTATCTACCACCGGGAATCGAACCCTGGATTTTAGCGTTGAAAGTCAGTAAGATTGAAGCCGTCCCACCAGAGGGAGAAAACAATAAAAGAAAATATAGCAAAGAATTATGGACAGTTTTATCACCTCGAAAAACAGAAAAAAAGGTAATACATATATGAGTTAAAACACTTTAATTTATTAATATATGTTTATGTTTGTGAAGTTAACGATATTTTATCCTAATTATGTGAACATTTTTAGTAGTCATATCTTCTTTATGAAAAGCATTGTGAATGCCTAACAATTTATTTTGCATGATTCCCATCATTTGCTAGTAACCCTAGTTTGGTGCAATGTGGAGAAAATTAATATTGATATAGTTAAGTAAACAAAATTACAAGGAATGATTGCGTTGAAAACAGCAAATCCAAATATTTGACTAATTATATTAGTTTTTTTAGCCTAAAAACAAGCCGAAAACAAAAATAAATTAAAAAATAACAAACAAAATAAAAAACGCTGAACTAAATGAAAAGATCCCAGGATACAAGCTATGATGTGGGATATAAAATGTACCCTAGGTTTTGGAGGTGACTGAAAAGGTAGAGCTCACACTATGGTGGGGATACACCGTCTTAACCTCCATTAGCCAGTCTCACATAAAGAAAGAAAATAAAGGAATAGCAATAGATACAGAAATAGAAAATAGAAATTGGGAGAGCAAGATGTGGGTGCTGAAGCCCACAACGTCCCACATCCGTATCACCCTTCACTGCCTGCAGAGAGTTATGGGAAGGTGACTGATTTCCAAAGTAAAGAAGAAAATAATGAATTGAAAAATAAATATAAAGTAAGAATAAGAAAAAGAAACAAACAATCTGTAACACTTTAATCAACTAACATTCACACCTCAACTCACTCAACAATAACTTCATCTCTGAAAAGTACATTGCTGGTATTTACACTTCATAATGATCCACAATGACTCTACCATTGCACTTTACAGCTCACAATGGTTAACACTAACTTCTAAACATTTTTCGTTGTTATCCTCTACAAATGTTCAGTATATACTTTTTATCTAGGTGAAACATTAGCTAAATAGGCGACTAATTCATTTTCTCAAGTAGTTATTATTGATCACGCATGCGTTGATCATAATCGATCAAGTCTACTAAACAGGAGCCATTTTTGAATAAATCAGCGCCATCTTCAGGCAGACTGTGAGTGTCATATTTCTTATTATCATTAACCAATAAACTCCATAATTCCTCCATAGCCTATTTGTATTGATTCAGGAAAGTTACGGTGTGATGAGACAACAGAAAGTCTCATTCATTTATTACCCTGGTTTTTTTGACGATTTCCAAATCCCATGTGCGCAGCTGACACTTTATGCACCTGGCAGTTTTCTAGCAGAATTACAACAGCTTTTAGTGTCTTCATCATATCCTACTGTTGGTGGTAAGGGCTTATTTTAGAACACCCTGTCATGGTAGTGTTTCTCAAAAGCCAACATGCAACAATAAATAAGAGATTCATCAGTTCACATCCATGTAATATATCTTAACCTGCAACCATTATATGACTTTCACCATGGAATTCAACCTTGCGAAATCATCTAAACTTATATTCTTAGTTAATGGGAAGTTTTAGTTTGCGATACAAATGAACTTAGATTAGTCAGAACGAGTCTTGTTTAGTCTTGGAATTTCGCACAAAGCTACTCGAGGGCTATCTGTGCTAGCCGTCCCGAATTTAGATGTGTCAGACTAGAGGGAAGGCAGCTAGTCATCACCACCCACCGCCAACTCTCGGGCTACTCTTTTACTAACGAAAAGTGGGATTGACCGTCACGAAGTGCACGCCTTAGCGCGCTAGGCCATGCCAGGCCCGAGTGCATTGTCACCAAAATGTGTTATAGTTGTTACAATGTAGACATATTGTCATCATTCATTATATCAAAACCTATTCATAAAATACTCATTCTAAGAAGAACATACATTAACGTTCGCAGGCAGTAAGAGTGTGGAACATGCCACAACTGTAACCACGTCTAACCAATAACAAAACCTTAATTAATAAACACTGCAATATCTCCGTAATGAGCCATATCTGTCCGTTGATATTGTTTTGTGTTGGACAGGACTGGACAGCATAGCTGGCATATATGCAGATGAAGAAACAAGACAATCGGTTTTACCAGTTCATGATTTTTTGCACATGCGCATTAGAATAAGATGATTTTTTTAGCAATCACGTAAGGTGTTACATTGTCATTGACTGTCCAATATTTTTCGTCACTATATCGCAGGTAGATGATGAAAAATATTAACATACCATTGCCAGTATAACTTACCAATTGTGCTTATAGTGTTAAGTTTCTGTGGCGACGGTGAAATTATGCCAGTAGATGTATTTGTTTGGAGTTTTTTTTAAGGACTAACAATGTAATAAAAATCCTACTTAGTTGTTTCTCTGGAGCAACTCCCGAATATTTTATTTCTCGTTTCTCTCTTGCTAGTGAAGAAACTATGGTTGAGCTATTCAACCATAAGTGAAGCAGCACGTGTACAGATGAATAGGAAAAAGAGCTTTATTGATGTTTGAAATGTGTCATAACCTCTGATAAAGAAAGGCCACACAATGTTCAGGTTATCTTTAAGCTTTTCTAAATGATTTTAGATTTACGTTCTCTTTATCTCAGAGACTTTCATGACACTTAAATTGAACTTGTTGACTTACGGTCTAACGCATCAATTGTAACAAACTGAATGTTGCCACACGTTTCTTTTTTTCAATACTTCCAAGTATTCCACTATCTGATCATTCTTTGTAGAACGATATAAACTATATCACAACCTTTTGTAACATAATTTCAAACTTTCATTCTTATAAGACTAATGTTTCTTTATGAGGTGTTTCTTCAATAATACATTTGTCGTTTTAGTTCTGTTTTACGTCAAAGTTGGATGTCAGTAAAACAAACTCAAACCGTAATAACTTTATTATTTACATTTTGATATTTATTTCTTATCACTGTTACGTCTTATACGTCTATTACTTAATTTGCTATTATCATCTTCACTTTGACCTTGATCTGGCAGAGCGTGTACAACAAATTATCATTGTTTAAGTATTGGCTTACCAACTATAGCCAGGTGGCAACTAGCACTACTAATAATACACAAATATACATTTTATTTGTCTCTTTTGGATATATGTGAAAACTACACGAGAGACATCTGTGCTTACAATTTTGAGTTGTTAGATTCAAAAACACAACAACAACAAAAACCGACAACCGCTGGAAACTCTTGGATTTATCTAATCGAATAATGAAATTTAATTGTTACTCCTATAACACATCCATAGCTTCAAAATACGATGCTTCGATAACGGGACACGAACCAATAACTCTTTGTTCGATAGCCCCTTATATATATGTAATGTGGAAACGTAGCTACAGTCATTATAATATTACTGTACCTGTGAAACTAAACAATAGATAGTAATGGTGCTAATCAAATGTGTTTGTAACTACAATATGTATTTATGGAAAAAGAAATTGTGAATATACCATTATAAAATTCAGTGATCTGTTGTCTAAGTCTGATGTGTAAAATCGGGTCACATTTACTACTATGGAATCAATATTAATTTCTGTATAAAGTATGGTTAAGTAGCTTGTTGTAATGGTTTCACATCTAATAAACTTTCATACAATTTATTCGATAGTTTCAGTAGATATAATTTTCATCACTTACTCACCACTTTGTGCCCCCTAGTGGGGCTACGGTAAGCTTTCGTACTTAAAATAACCTGCAGATTGTTAACTCATTCTATAACAAGATCGTATTCTGTGTCGTATAGCTTTAGTTACCATGAAAGTTTATGGTTGAGTTAAATTTCTGAAGTTCAGGATTAAACTTGTCTATTTTATGCTCTTTGCTAAAGATAATTTTACACTACATAGAATGTATAGAAAATTATATAAATATCAAGACATTTCTTTAACACTATTTGAATGGTGACTGCTTTACTCGGGTTATAGAAATATTCGCCTAATAATTAACATTTTTTATTATTTTATTGTTTTATCTATTATTTTCTTGAGTGGTAACCGATTTTTTTCTCTTCTGTGTCTTTTTTTCTAAACGAGTTTATAGTTTCAAATGTTTACAAAATTCTTTCATAATAACGATATTTTAAAGTAGTTAATGTGTGTGGTTCAAACTGGTAATTGTAACTATAAATTTATCCACATAGCAGTATCCAAATATACTAGGATTCTGTGCACTGTTAACGTGCCTGAGACTTGTGGCTCCAAAATCGTCAAAGAAAGAAAAAATAGTTTCAAGAGTTGGCGGTAGGTGGTGTTGACTAGCTGTCTTCCTTTTGAGCTGCCACCTGCAGATTCACACCTCTAAAAATCGGGTTTCGATATCTGTGGTGGGCATAGCTTTGTGCTGAATTCTAAAAACACGACCTTCTGAGTTCTAATTTACCGGACAAAATTATAGATGGCTGATTTACGTTGAAAAACGTAAAGTGGAGAAATCACATTTATTGTGTAGAGCTTGTTATAGAAACAAGTGTTCGCGATTTTACTTAAATTTCTTACCAGTTTCTATGCAGCTTTGGGAAGTATACAAGTAACAAATATAAAATGAAAAATGTAATCGCTACTAGTAAATATTTCACAAGTGTGTTAAGGCATGCGCTCGGAATCTGAGGGTCGCGGGTTCGCATCCGAGTCGCGCCAAACATGCTCCCCCTCCCAGCCGTGGAGGTTGTTATAATGTGACGGTCAATCCCACTATTCGTTGGTAAAAGAGTAGCTCAAGAGTTGGCGGTGGGTTGTGATGACTAGCTGCCTTCCTTCTAGTCTTACACTGCTAAATTAGGGACGGCTAGAGCAGATAGCCCTCGAGTAGCTTTGTGCAAAATTCAAAAACAAAACAACCAAACAGGTTTCATCAGAAGACGTAACATACGTAACTTTAATTTGTTTAGAATAAAACGAACTAATTATATCTTACCATATTGACAGTAATGTAACAGACATTAATTAATAAATAATTGCACCTATATTGTTTTATAACATTTTTTTGGGTGGGGGGTGATATTAACCATCTTGTCCGAAAGGTTACGTTCTGTATCGTGAACACTGACATCTTATTGTTTAATAAATATAGAGTTTATCGTGATTAGACTATAAGATTAACATTCTCACACTGGAAGAAATGTGAGATCATGATGAGATGTTACTTCTGCAAGTCATTTATCGAAGTTGTTTAATGATAAAAAATGAGGACAATGGTACACTGACTGTCTACACTTGTTACTAACATGAGAAGAGATGTGAGTACTTTATATATAACAATTGACTAATTGCAATGAAGCTAGAAACGTTCACAACTGCTAGAAATTTACAGATGTCTAAATGGTATAAAAATGTTCTTGTCACCTTCACTATTTTTACTACATTAAAACTATTAAGCACAAAAAATAAAAACCTTTAAGCCAGCCATTATCATTCCAATAACTGTTGAGAGTGAATTGATGGCCATTAGCAAGTGAATTTTTAACTATTAAGCTTTATCCAAAATTCACTTAAACTTACTGCCTTCACACCATTCGAATGCAACTCGTTTTATAGACCAAACATTCTGTTAGAACAATAAAACTCTTAGTTGAAGATGACTTATATTAAATGTTTATATTTGTGTTCTACCATTATCGCTATTAACCAAAAATGATGCATCATCACTGTCAATTTCCTTTGAAATCTTATACGTCTCAATTAGGTCTTCTTAAGTCTTCTTCCAAGAGAAAACAACTTGAGAGATTTCAATCTCTTCTTGTATGACAGCCCTTCAGGCCCAGTCATCGTTCTGGTAACCCTTTTCTCAACTGTTACCAATTACATTTTGACCTCTTTGGACTTTTATTCAATATTCTAAAGACGCAACCTAAAATCTTATTTGCAATACTGCTGCAATTATTAACCTGTTTTGGTGGCTTTGGAGATTGTTACAGTTATTACCATGCAAATTATACTTATAATTCAAATTACCATAACCTACATGTATCATCTTGAGTTTTATTATAATGAAAACAACCCATCTGCCAATTAACTAAATCATCTAAATCGTTTTATAAACTAGCAGCATCCTCTTCACAGTCAAAAACACTCAAGAAATTAGATGTTACTGACTTGTTACTTATTATTGTTAAATTCACCAAATGAAACATTTCAATGTTATCGACACAGGATTTTTACATATTTCTAAATCCACTAAATGAAACGTTTAGATGCTTCTGACGTCGACTTGTTAGATATTATTCATGAGTCCATTAACTTGATTGTTTGTTTTGAATTTCGCGCAAAGCTACTCGAGGGCTATCTGCGTTAACCGTCCCTAATTTGGCAGTGTGAGACTAGAGAGAAGGCAGCTAGTCATCACCACCCATCGCCAATTCTTGGGCTACTCTTTTACCAACGAATAGTGGGATTGACCATCAAATTTTAACGCCTCTCCCGACTGAAAGGATAGCATTTCTGGTGTAAGAGGGATTCGAACCTTCGACCAGTCCAACGCCTTAATCCACCTGGCCATGCTGGACCTGAGTCTTTTAATTAAAACATTGAAATTCTGGAAGTTCTTATATTTTAAATGGGAGAACTTACACGATATACCAGATTATATAGCCATACTTTTTAAAGATACTTATAAATAATAACTCTAGAACACCGTTTGTGTAATCAGAGAGGAATTTATGTGGTGTGGATAAAATTACTGAACAGTCACACAGTTTGTTTGTTAACAAAACACATTGTTTTAGGTGTTGAACGTCCTAGAACTTTCATTTCTGAATAACTAATAGTTTCTCGAAACACATTCCTAATTCTATTTCGAAACTAATACTTGATATGTTGACAAACAAATTGATCCAAAACGTGTTATGTCCTGTTGTATATCATAACCAAGAAGTACAAACTTTTCGTAAGTTTTATGTACCAAAATAGTTCCGTTGTGGTATTTTTATGCTAATCAATCCATGAAACAAAATATGCTTTTATGTTATGAAGCTTCTTCCAAGGCGAACGAAAACATCCTAACTATTTAAATATGTTACACAAATCTGAAGTACAGTGGAACCCCTCTAAGCGGCTACCCTTGAAAGAAGTCATTCAATCACAGTCCCTTTTTTTTGTTTACATAACCCCTAATTATGTACAGTGGAACCCCTCTAATCAGGCCAATTTGTCTCAGTCCCGAAGGTGACTGCTTTAGAGGTGTTCCACTGAATTGGGTCGAAACTATACAAGAATGGTATTCCAAGAGTGCGGTTTTAGTTATGTATTTTGATTTCACTTCAAATTGCACAGAGATGTATGTGAGAGAACATCAGTATCTGAATTTTAAAAAGGAAGTTCCTATTATAAATAAATTAGCTTTATTCTGAACTTAATTTTAACTATAATTCCACATGTGTATTGCTTTAAAGTTATTTGAATTTTTAGCGAGTTGTTCTCTTACACATATTATCCAAACAGTAAAAGCAGTATTTTGAGATGAAAACAACAACAAACAAACTAGAGTGACTCTCCTTAGATATAAGTAAAAATAATCTATGGACGCACAATATTTATTGGAAAAAATTTATCACATAACGAGGTTGGATTTTTAAAATAACCCAAATTTGATCTGTTATAGGTGGCGTATTTTTTACATTTTAAGAAATATCATTTCGTTTTATAAATACAAACCACGTGGTCAAAGATGAGTTTATATGGACCATCCATGTTCAATAAATATATATTTCATATTTCAAAAAAGTGTTTGCACCCCGTTAGTACAGCGACAAGTCTCCGGATTTATAACGCTAAAGTCAGGGGTTCGATTCCCCTCGGTGGGCTCAGCAGACAGCCTCATGTGGCTTTGTTATAAGAAAAACACCCTAAATGTTTGATCTTTTTAGCTAGAAATTAAAACATTTCAAACTTAAATTACTTTTAGAGTATGAGTTTATAGAAACTTTTCATAAACGAACCAGTTTGTTTCTGGCCTGTCCTTCTATGACTAGTGGAAAGCTTCATGGTTTATAACCTGTCCTTCTATGACTAGTGGAAAGCTTCACGGTTTATAACCTGCCCTTCTATGACTAGTGGAAAGCTTCACGGTTTATAACCTGCCCTTCTATGACTAGTAGAAAGCTTCACGGTTTATAACCTGTCCTTCTATGACTAGTGGAAAGCTTCATGGTTTATAACCTGTCCTTCTATGACTAGTGGAAAGCTTCACGGTTTATAACCTGCCCTTCTATGACTAGTGGAAAGCTTCACGGTTTATAACCTGCCCTTCTATGACTAGTAGAAAGCTTCACGGTTTATAACCTGTCCTTCTATGACTAGTGGAAAGCTTCACGGTTTATAACCTGTCCTTCTATAACTAGCGGAAAGCTTCATGGTTTATTACCTGTCCTTCTATGACTAGTGGAAAGCTTCATGGTTTATAACCTGTCCTTCTATGACTAGTGGAAAGCTTCATGGTTTATTACCTGTCCTTCTATGACTAGTGGAAAGCTTCATGGTTTATAACCTGCCCTTCTATGACTAGTGGAAAGCTTCATGGTTTATTACCTGTCCTTCTATAACTAGCGGAAAGCTTCATGGTTTATTACCTGTCCTTCTATGACTAGTGGAAAGCTTCATGGTTTATAACCTGTCCTTCTATGACTAGTGGAAAGCTTCATGGTTTATTACCTGTCCTTCTATGACTAGTGGAAAGCTTCATGGTTTATAACCTGCCCTTCTATGACTAGTGGAAAGCTTCATGGTTTATTACCTGTCCTTCTATGACTAGTGGAAAGCTTCATGGTTTATAACCTGTCCTTCTATGACTAGTGGAAAGCTTCATGGTTTATTACCTGTCCTTCTATGACTAGTGGAAAGCTTCATGGTTTATAACCTGTCCTTCTATAACTAGCGGAAAGCTTCATGGTTTATTACCTGTCCTTCTATGACTAGTGGAAAGCTTCATGGTTTATAACCTGTCCTTCTATGACTAGTGGAAAGCTTCATGGTTTATTACCTGTCCTTCTATGACTAGTGGAAAGCTTCATGGTTTATAACCTGCCCTTCTATGACTAGTGGAAAGCTTCATGGTTTATAACCTGTCCTTCTATGACTAGTGGAAAGCTTCATGGTTTATAACCTGCCCTTCTATGACTAGTGGAAAGCTTCATGGTTTATAACCTGCCCTTCTATGACTAGTGGAAAGCTTCATGGTTTATTACCTGTCCTTCTATGACTAGTGGAAAGCTTCATGGTTTATTACCTGTCCTTCTATGACTAGTGGAAAGCTTCATGGTTTATAACCTGTCCTTCTATGACTAGTGGAAAGCTTCATGGTTTATTACCTGTCCTTCTATGACTAGTGGAAAGCTTCATGGTTTATTACCTGTCCTTCTATGACTAGTGGAAAGCTTCATGGTTTATTACCTGTCCTTCTATGACTTGTGGAAAGCTTCATGGTTTATAACCTGCCCTTCTATGACTAGTGGAAAGCTTCATGGTTTATTACCTGTCCTTCTATGACTAGTGGAAAGCTTCATGGTTTATTACCTGTCCTTCTATGACTTGTGGAAAGCTTCATGGTTTATAACCTGTCCTTCTATGACTAGTGGAAAGCTTCATGGTTTACGAAGTTAAATTCGTCGACTGAGCCTTCAGCAGATACTTCGAAAATAATCCGTTGTTTGTCTCTGTGCTAAGTGAAACAAACCTCCAATGTTTATGTAGCCAATGTGTTTTAAAATTGAGACAGTATTTGTTGTTGTTGTTTATCTAGTTGTCTGACAGGATTTGTTGTTTCTCTAGTTGTTTGACAGTATATATTTCTTGTTGTTGTTTCTCTTGTTGTCTGACAGTATTTGTTGTTATTATTTATCTTGTTGTATATATTTGTTGTTGTTTCTCTTGTTGTCTGACAGTATTTGTTGTTATTATTTATCTCGTTGTGTATATTTGTTGTTATTTATCTAGTTCTATGTATTTGTTGTTGTTTAGCTAGTTGTATATATCTGTTGTTGTTGTGCTGAAACCTACAAAGTGAGTTACCTGTTTTCTGTCCAGTGCGGGAAGTTGAAAACTGGATATTGATGTTGCATAGTAATTTTTCAAACTTACCATTGACACACTGAGGGAAAAATTCACTGGTTTCAACGTAAATGATAAAAAATATGTTTCTCTAATGTATTTGTATTTTGATGTAAGATATTGTTCTTTGAATGTGTATTTACAACATTCGTGTTTATTGATAGCACATCGTAGTTATAAATATTGCTGTTTGTTTTGTAATGTCTGTTTAGACACAGAAAAGTTATACTAAAAACAACACTATAAATGTCCACCAGGGGCGATCCATTTTTTTATCATTCAATTTTGACACTCTACGTTCTCAAATTGGTGAAAACTACCAAAATTCACAGGTGTTACATTTAAGGGTTAGTATAAATTAAAAAAACAACAACAACGTAATTTTACTTGTATAATTATATGCCTTATCAGTTTTCTAAACTCTTTTTCTTCCAACTTAAACGTTTCAAAACGTTTAAGACAAGAAATATTAACTCTGGAGAAAAACAAAACCAAAGAATGCAACATAAAGATTTCAACTTTGCAATACAATAATTATTACATCGGATCGTCCATAATTAGGCAACAGTGGAGAAGTAATAGAATCATATAAATACCAACGTGTTGAGCATTTAAGTCACGAGAGATCAGACCAGAAGAACCGAAACTGTGGACGTAGCTTAGTGTGCCTAGCAAGCCAGAATATTAATACACCGGCTTAATATTCGAATCCCTTTATCATAAAATTACGTCATGACTTTGAAGTAATGACAGTAAGACCGACAATCGAACCCTACTATTCCTTTAAAGTAACTAAGAGTTGGAGATGTGTCTTGTTGATCAGCTGTCTTCACTCCAGTGTATCTGTTGAGTATTATGGATAACGCAGATAACTCTCGATTTTTAATACCTTAAACAAGTAAAAATTAAATACAGGCAAAGTTTCAAGTACAGTTAAATAATCTCTCACCTGAGGGGACGCAGACGAACCACAACATTTCTCAGTGAGGGTGGGAATTCTCAAAACTTCCGTCTTTATAAACTAAACCCCTGCCAAGTTCGTTTACGTTTGCGTTTAACTCTCGATTAACTTCATGCTAATATTTAAACATATAAGAAAGATAATTTTGAAAAATGTAAAATACAAAATTTATGGATGTTAAAAAATAAAGTTCAATGTGTTAATCCTCCATCTTTTCTTTATGACCAGCATCTTTTGGAATTACAAGAGAAAGCTTGTGAATAATAATAATTTCAAGTCGTACCTTGTGATATATGTATAACAGCGTGATATCTCCCTCATGAGCGTATATTTCTAATATTGTTTTACCTTTTTGCTGTTTCTTCTTCAAACTTTGCTTTGCTCACACTGGTTTCACTTAAGTGGAGTGCAAAACGTAAAATACTGAAATCATTTTAATGTAAACTGTAAGTAGAACTCTTAATACTAGAAATATTTATGGAAATTAAAATAAATCTTGATAAAAAATTCTTTAATCCTTAATCCTACCGATCCAGTTATTATTTTTTGCTCTTTGCACAATAAGAAACGTCCGAAAATAAGCATTTCTTGAACATCAAGAAAAATATGTAGAAATTATTGCTCTTTGCACAATCAGAAACGTCCGAAAATGAGCATTTCTTGAACAGCAAGATAAATATGTAGAAATTAGTACAAGATGTGCATAACAGATGGCAGCACGCGTGAAAGATAAGCACGCTAAACGTTTGTTGATTAATTTGGAATTAAGCACAAGCTACCCAATGGGTAAGCTGTGCTCTGCCTACCATGGGAATCGAAGCCCTGTTTCTAGCGGTGTGAATCCACAGGCATACCGCTATGCTGCTAGGGGCACGTTGGTTAATTGTCAAGCCCAAAGCAATGAAGTGGACGAACCATTTGCAGTTTTTCCTACTCAGGGGATTCGAAACCCAAATCTTAGTATTATAAATTGTCAACCCATCGAAGGGTGAAACTCATTTGTTGTATGAAGTTTATGAAAAGTTAAGGTACGAACAACACGAGTGTCAAGGAAATAAATAAGAGAGTAATCTATTTAATAAAAGTTGTATTTTTTTGCCTTAATAACATGTATTTGTTTATTTATCAAACCTAATACATCCACATAATTCATTAATACTATGATGTACAATAACTTAACGTCTAAATATAATTTGTTTGATAACTATTTTTGACACCTCCGAGATTTGAATTTGTGTCTTACAACAAAAGGTGAATAAGAAGACATTAGAGTAGAGCCCGTTCATAAGTTAGTGTTTTAACCTCTGTGAGACTGTAGGTGTACAACAACCTTACTTAAACAAATATTCATATCACTAATGAAATAAATAAACCAACATAAGAAATACACGTTTCAGTTGTTTTTTTGAAACAATGAGAGAAAAATATGTCTAGAAATAATGTATTTTCTGTTGCTAATTGTACACTTATAGTGTTGTGGCTTGTACAACGTGCTTCCAATTTATCTGCTTCTTTAATTTTGTCTATTTAATACTGAGTTAATAGCATCCTTCAAATTGAAGCTCATAAAGAGATAATTTATTACGACTTCCGTGCACTCATGAAGAATAGAATCTTTATGGAGAAATAAAATAATGTTTCATGAAACTGTTTGACCTCTAAAACCCGGAGTCCCCCGCTAGTACAGCGGTATATCTCCGGATTTACAACACTAAACTCAGGGGTTCGATTCTCCTCGGTGGGCTGAGCTGATAGCCCTTTGTGGCTTTGCTATACGAAAAACAAACAAACAAATCTAAAACTCGGATTATGGTCCTATTACGATCAGTATCAAAATCAGTAAAAAAGCTTTATTAAAATAACTTAGTATCTAACAACTAATCTTAGATTCAGCCAAGAAAGGTTTCACTTTGTTCTGTATTCACAACAGAGTGAAACTATCGAGAAATTCACATGAGACTCTGCAACTTGTAGCAGTTGTTTCATCAGTTCTAACCGAAAGAGGTACTGTGAAGACAAGTTATTGGAGAATATGTCTTTTCGTGCTTCGTCAATTTCATTTCAGCATAAGAAGGAAGATGGCGGATTTTGATTGTTTTCTGAATTTCGCGCAAAGCTACTAGAGGGCTATCTGTGCTAGCCGTCCCTAATTTAGTAGTGTAAAACTAGAGGCAAGGCAGCTAGTCATCACCACCAACTCTTTTACCAACGAATAGTTGGATTGACCGTCACATTATAACATCCCCACGGCTGAAAGGGCGAGCGTGTTTGGCGCGATGGGGATGAGAACCCACGACCCTCAGATTACGAGTCGCACGCCTTAACACGCTTGGCCATGCCAGGCCAAGGCGGATTTTCCTTACCCGATTTACCCAACATTTAATCCAGAAAGATAAAGGCTATTCTGAGACATTTTTCATAGTACCAAACGAGTCATGATTGAAAGACACGACAGTTGCCGCCATTTTTGGTCACCATAAACTGTTGCCCCTTTCCACTAAACATATTAAAGTAGTTTTTGTCCTCACAGGTGAACATTAACATAAATTTGTAACCGTCGAGAAGAAATATGTTTGCCAACCATGTTGATAACCGTAAATCCGATATTGTAACGTTTAAAATGGAGATGGTATGTTCATTAAAGTAATGACTATCTAAAAGTCCTGTAACTGGATGTGTATATATTTAATCTAAAAATAAGTTATAAACAGTAGACTTTATGTTTTGAAGCGGAACGGAAAATGAGTTAGGTTCTATGTATCTAAATAGCTATTAAACCAGATCGTTTTGAAATACAGTGTCATGAGCAGAGTATTGCAGAGACTGATGTTTACACACGCGGAAAACATGTGTTGAATTTGGTCATCAGGCGTAATGCAGAATAAATCTTCACTTTACATCAAACTATCAAGTTATTATTGTTCTGCAAAAATATCATTCATATGAGTACAGACAATGTTTTTAATTGTGTGGATGTCCCTTGTTATCAAAAATATCATTCATATGAGTACAGACAATGTTTTTAATTGTGTGGATATCCCTTGTTTCTATGTATCAGTGTTTGATCCTTTCTTTTTCTAATTAATTAAAGCTAGGATCATCCTTACCCACAGAGAACAGCTTACATCTCTTAGCCTCAATACTGAAACTTAAGTTTTTACGCAGGCTCTGTATTTATACAGATGCCGAGATAATAACAATAAACGAATTTATCATTTACATGAACATTTACAAGAAAGACCAAAGGATGTAGAAAGAAACTGATATATTTTGTTTGTTATCACGTAGACAGAATGGATTCAACGATGTTTGTTATCACATCGACAGAATGGATTCAACGATGTTTGTTATGACATGGACAGAATGGATTCAACGATGTTTGTCATCACATCGACAGAATGGATTCGGTATTGGGAAAGGATTAATTCTGAGCTACCATAATAATTCAACTTATGACACAAAATGTCTGTCAGAATAGGGTCATTTTTCTGTTTCTCTGGTGGCCCGGCACCATAAGAACTCAACTTATGACACAAAATGTCTGTCAGAATAGGGTTATTTTTCTGTTTCTCTGGTGGCCCGGCACCATAATAACTCAACGTATGACACAAAATGTCTGTCAGAATAGGGTCATTTTTCTGTTTCTCTGGTGACCCAGCATGGCCAGGAGGTTATGGTTCTCGAGTCGTAATATTATGATCGCAGGGTCGAATCCCCATCACTCCAAATATGCTCACCCTTTTAGCCGGGAGGGCAAAGTGTTATAATGTTATGGTCAATCCCACTATTCGTTGGTAAAAGAGTAGCCCAAGAGTTGGATGTGGGTGGTGATGACTAGCTGCCTTTCCTTTAGTCTTACGGGTAGCGTAGGTGTAGCTTTGCTCGAAATTCAAACCATACAAAATCAAACCTGGTGTTTTAGTAAAGGTTTCTCTAATTATTCTAGTTAGACTATAGATCTGAATAACTCACGCGTCCCTTCTTTGTGTAAGATCAATGTAACAAGTACCTCAGTTTTTACAGCAGTCAGCAAGTACCTCAGTTTTCACAGCAGTTAACAAGTACCTCAGTTTTCACAGCAGTTAACAAATACCTCAGTTTTCACAGCAGCTAACAAGTACCTCAGTTTTCACAGCAGTTAAATATTTATTTCCAAGATCATGAAACACATAAGGTCCGTGTTTCAAATAAAATCCTTCTGTGTCTATCACGCCCACAGTCATAATTTTATGACTAGAAAATTATCTTGTCTTAATATTCATTTCTTCCAGAGTTTGAGATTCAAAATAAATGATTATGTAACTAAAGGGTTATTGTGTTCAGTCATAAGAAACTTCTTCAAAATACTAGACACGAGTAAGATATGTTTGTCTTGCACATACGGACGTCATGAACTAGATTCTGAATAATGTTAAATACTGACACATTTAAATTGAATATCATGAAGATGTTACATTAATGTGGTGTACAGGGAATGAAATTCACCTTAAAACTCACTATGTACCATCATGATATCGGTTGATAAACTGCTTACAAACTGTGGTCTGTCAGGGATAGTGAACACGAGTAGTCATCTCCAGATAAACTGCTTACAAACTGTGGTCTGCCAGGGACAGTGAACATGAGTAGTCATCTCGAGATAAACTGCTTACAAACTGTGGTCTGCCGGGGATAGTGAACACGACTGGTCATCTCAAGAAAAGATACACAAATTTGAAATAAATGAAACTGGATTTATTCTATGTTGAATTGTGTTGAATCAAAAATGAGAAAATAGGTTAGGCTCACTTGTGATTTGCTTTATAACGCCTTGGCCACGCTCTTTTTACTTTCCGCGAGAGAAAATAGTCTTGCAGGAATATACTATTATAATTCAAGATATTAAACTGTATAAAAACTGTATAATAATATTCCAGAGTGTTTCGTTTTGCGTAAACAGGCTTTAAGTGTTTATGTTGTTGTGTCGGTTGTTGTCAAATTTCCGCATGTTTCGGGAAAAACTTTGAATCATTATCGATTATAACGTTGTATGTTATTTATTTACTGTTTTAGAAATCTGATTAGTTGTTATTTTTTAATTCGTAAAGTTCCTTAGGCTTGGTCAGGAGGTTAGGGGAACTGGACTTGTAATATGAGAGCCGCAGATTGGAATCCCTCTAACACCATATTAAATGAACCATGAACCCTCGTGGAAGGTTAGTATATATTAAATGAACCATGAATCCTTGTGGGAAGCTAGTACATATTAAACGGACTATAAATCCTTGTGGGAACTTACTACATATTAAATGAACCATGAACCCTTGTGGGAACTTACTACACATTAAATGAACCATGAACCCTTGTGGGAGGTTCGTACATATTAAACGGGCTATAAACCCTTGTGGAAACTTACTACATATTAAACGGACTATAAATCCTTGTTGGAACTTACTACATATTAAATGAACCATGAACCCTTGTGGGAACTGACTACATATTAAACGGACTATAAACCCTTGTGGGAACTTACTACATATTAAATGAACCATGAACCCTTGTGGGAACTTACTATATATTACATGAACCATGAACCCTTGTGGAAACTTACTACATATTAAATGAACCATGAATCCTTGTGATAGAGTACGTACATCTCCACTATAAACATTTCAGCTGAATCACTTCTCATATTAAGTGAAATATACACAATGTCCAATATTAAGCCCCCACGTGATTGTCAGAACACAGATAGACCATTGTGTAGCTTTATACTTAATTTCAAACAAACAAACTGTACGAAGTTCTGTAGCTTCATTCTCTTTGATGCCAGATTATTTGGTGATAAGCCCTATAGGATTGACTTTCTTTGATGCAATATTTGGTATTAAGCCCAATAGGTTTACATTCTTTTGATGTAAAATTCGGCATTAAACCCTGTAGGTTTGATGTAATTTTCGGTATGAAGTCCTGTAGTTTCAATTTTTTTATGTAATGTTTGGTATTAAACCCAATAAGATTGAATCCTTTTATGTAATGTTTCGAAATAAACACAATAGATTTGATTCGTTTTGATGTAATATGTCGTATTAAACCTAATATGTTTGATTCTCTTTGGTTCAATGTTCCGCATAAAGTTCTACAGGTTCGATTCTTTTTAATGTAATATTTGGTATTAAACTCAATAAGTTTGATTTTTTGTGATGTAATATTCGGTATTAAGCCCAATAGGTTGAAGTGTTTTTATGCAATATTCGATATTAAACCCAAGAGGTTTGAATATTTTTATGTAATGTTTGGTACTAAACCCAATAGGTTTGAATATTTTTATGTAATGTTTGGTATTAAACCCAATATGTTTGAATATTTTTATGTAATGTTTGGTATTAAACCCAAGAGGTTTGAAGTGTTTTTATGCAATATTCGATATTAAACCCAAGAGGTTTGAATATTTTTATGTAATGTTTGGTACTAAACCCAAGAGGTTTGAAGTGTTTTTATGCAATATTCGATATTAAACCCAAGAGGTTTGAATATTTTATGTAATGTTTGGTACTAAACCCAATAGGTTTGAATATTTTTATGTAATGTTTGGTATTAAACCCAATATGTTTGAATATTTTTATGTAATGTTTGGTATTAAACTCAATAGGTTTGAATATTTTTATGTAATCTTTGGAATTAAACCCAAGAGGTTTTATTTTTTTTATCTTTACTTTTTTTTAATGATCTATTTCAAAGTGCTTTGCGAAGGGAGGAAAATAAGATAAAATTAAACCTGTTTGTGGCTCAGATCTTGAGTGATTTACCTTTTACCTCCTTTACTAATGATGCCAGGTTTAATACCTTGTCCAATTAAGTGACGTCGAAAAATGGACGTGAAAGTTCACCCTGTTTTGGGCTGTCATTGTGTACCTTACGAAAAGAAACATGAAAAATGCAACATAAGAAATATATATTTTAAAAGAGTTATTCTTGCCTTGAAAGTATTGAAAGTTTACCAGATGTGTTCCAGTTTCTTGGCGTGTTTTAAAATAAAAGATACACACACACACATATACACTCGTATGTCTAACGAATCGCTTCTTTGTGGCCCGGCATGGCCAAGCGTGTTAAGGCGTGCGACTCGTAATCTGAGGGTCGCGGGTTCGCATCCCAAACATGCTCGCCCTCCCAGCCGTACTTCCCTCTAGTTTATAACTTTACAGTTAAGGATTGTAAGAGCAGATATTCCTGAGTATCTTTGAAAGAAATGAAATGTAAGAACTAACCACAACAACAAACAACTTAATATCTTGTGTTTTATAAAATTGAGTAACAATTTCAAAATTTCCTTTTATAAACAACTTGTTTTTTAATTTTTGTCTTACCCTCGTTGAAACGTGTTGATTTTGGTTTCATCATTGTTCAAAAGTTTTGTAGGGTTTTGTTTAATTTTCGTCAAATATTTTTTCCCATAATCTTTGTTAATGACTTTTTCTATCTTTTGGGTTTTATTATCTTTGAAGTTTTTGGAATTACCATGTTTTTAATATAATTTGTCTCGGACCCGATGTTGGAAATACAAGACATGTTTTAATAACTGTAGATACTATCTCTTCGTTACTTTAGGACAAGCCATTAAAAATGACATAAAATGTAAAGTTCCATTATGCCTTTTTTTATGATGAATTTTCTTAATGAACACATACATAATCAAATGAAACTTGACTATATTTCCACTTATCAAATCAGTTACTATTTGTGGCTGGCATCTGGAATTATAAGGCACCTCATCTGACGCTTTATGATAAGGACAAATACAATTAGTAGACAAATACAGTTAGTTGACGTATAAAGTGGCTGAACCCTGATGTAATTATAAAGAGAGAGTGAGGAGGAAGGAAATCAGCTCGAGGTTTGAAAGAACTATTTTATATCTTTACAAACACTTCTTTAGATAAACGTATCCTTATTCGTCTTGAATCACCAGTTGTTGAGGATCATAATGTAATTGTACAACTTCTCTTTTGAGTGGTCATCCAAAAATTGAATACTGATTTTCTAAATGAAATTGCTTTGCTCTGTATACTTTTGTAGATGTTTTGAATGTTACGAAGATCCTAAACTCGATCTCAACTATAACAATATTACTTTAATTCCTAAAACTAGATTGTTCTTGTGTAAAAAAAAAAATAATCAAACTAGACATTATTTATAAAGTTTTTACCTGCACAGTAATTTATTTGTAAAATTTTTAAAAATATATAAGTTAAATTTTTGTAATAATTCTACATGATTCGGTGGAAACAACTCCACAATTTTCCAGATGATGAAGTAAATATAAAGCTTCTCATCAACATGAGGCCCCAGCATGGCCAGGTGGTTAAGGCGCTTGAGACGTACTCTGAGGGTTGCGGGTTCGAATCCCTGTCACACCAAACATGCTTGCCCTTTCAGCTGTGGGACAGTTATAATGTGACGGTCAATTCCATTATTCGTTGGTAAAAGAGTAACCCAAAAGTTGGCGGTGCCTGGCGATGACTAGATGCCTTCCCTCTAGTCTTACATTGCTAAATTAGGGACGGCTAGCGCAGATAGCTCTCGTGTAACTTTGCGTGAAATTCGAAAACAAACAAACAATCATCAACCGATGCATTTATGTAATTAACATATTTTTACAATGGTGCCATTCACAAAAACAAGCCTCCCAGTGGCTCAGCGGTATATCTGCGGACTTACAACGCTAAAATACGGGTTTCAATACGAGCAGGGCACAGGTATCTCATTGTGTAGCTTTGTGCTTAATTCAAAACAATTACAACAACGATTTCAAAAAAAATTACTTCCATGACTCCATGGCCTAAATGTTTGTTTATATTAATTCTATTTTTAACAATTTCTAAGGATTGTCATATATTTAGTTCAACTGTTTCGGTTACTTGTTTAAATACTTTTACAATATCTCAGTCAATAACATGTGTAGTGTACGAGTAATAGAGAAAGTTTGTTCCTGAATCCAAGAGACTGTGGATTGTTGGACGAAATGTTTGTATAGTAATACAAAGTAGAGAAGGTTATGTGTAAAAAGCGATTGGTATGGGTAGAGAACAAGAGTTGGCGGTGGGTGGTGATGACTAGCTGTCTTCCCTCTAGTCTTACACTGCTAAATTAGGGACGACTAGCGCAGATAGCCCTCGAATAGCCTTGCGAGGAAATTAAAAAAAACAAACAAACAAACAATGGATAGAGAAAGCACTATGCAGAGGAGCGAACAACGTTTCGACCTTCTTTGGTCATCGCCAGGTTCACAAAGAAAGAAAGGGTTACTGACCGATACCTGACCACATGTTTGAAGGGGGGTTATATAACTGAGTGTAGAAATGTAGAGGGCGTACTTAGAAGGTTTGATTGTATTATATTATATTATTAATATAGTTATAAAGGTGTTCCTTTGTATTGGTTAATTTTGGGCTAGAGTTGTTGTATAAGTAAGGCTTCTTCAATTTTAAGTTTGTTTATTTATTTAGTATTTGGATGTTTTTTATGGTTATGTTGTGTTTACTTGATTTGCAGCGTTCGAAAACTTTTGAAAGTGACTTTTTGTGTTCTTTTTTAAATATATATTTTTCTCTACAAATGGGTTGTCTCGTAATCACGAATTGAAGTAGAGAAGGGTTGTTGGTGTTGCTTTGTTGGCAACTGTGAACCAAAGATCTTTCGTTAGACCAGCCCCCCGCTAGTACAGCGGTATGTCTCCGGATTTACAACACTAAAATCAGGGGTTTGATTCCCCTCGGTGGGCTGAGCAGATAGCCTTTGTGGCTTTCCTAAAATAAAAACCCACACACTCGTTAGACCAATTCTTCATATTCAACTTCAAGAACTCGATGTTTTGTTTTGAAACATTCAATACAACTTTCAAAATATATAAACGTTTGGGTTGAGAAAATTGTAAAGGACCGAACAACATTTCGGTCATCGTCAGGTTCACAAACCTACATAAAACTTTTTTCAACCCAAACCAGCCGTTTTTACACATACATATTTCCCTACAACTGGGTTTTCTCGTCATCACTGATTACAACTTCCAAAATGCTATTTCAATGTTGATAAACATTTCCAAGAGTAAGACTATTTTTACTGAGAACAGTTATTTGTCAACCTTGAACTGCACTGTGTGAATGGTTTTCAACATCCTCATAACATCTATGATGCTTTGTGAGCCTATTAAAAACAATAATAAATGATCTTCAACTATATCTTACGACTTTCCTTATATTAGGCGTAACCACGATCTAAAACACAGAAAGTGCGTCTAGTAGGATGAATAAAGTTTATTTTTGTTATTATTGTTTGTACATTGACCTCATTTGATTAGGATTTAATGTTTCTGGTTAACCCCCCTTTGTAACCGGTTTAACTGAAAACCTTTGGGACTAAGCCCCTAAAGCTTGTATTGCTTGTAAAACTTACACCATCTAAAGTCTAGGATAACCATGACTTCCACATAATTTCTGCCGGTTGGTATTGATTTCAGTGTAACTTTTACCGGCCTTCTTGAAATCAATGATTTTAGAGGAGGTTACGATCTTCACTCATGTTGGAGGAAAACTCGTTTTAGAACACAGCTTTCTCTATAAAAGGTAAACACAAAACATTCATTGTTCTAACACCAAACATCGTTTAAATATAATGTTTGTGCTTATTGTTTGTCACCGTGATGAACAAAACGATCTGATCGATCGATTTCCGATCTTAGGATCACTTTTCATTTATTTAACGATCACTCTTTGATAAACATGTTCTTCATTAATTAAATCTTATCTGGATAAAATATACCTTATTTTTAATAACTTACAAAATGTCTTATGTAAGATAAACCAGTTACATCTAGAACTATGCTGTCCACCCGAATAACAAAAATCAAACACCCAACGAAGATCAACAGTATACATTATTGAAAGAACCAAAATATGTAGCCATGCTATTGATAGTCTTAGCTGGTTTAAAATTAAGTACTAAGCCACATAATGGGCTATCTGTGCGCTGCCCACCACGGACATGGAAACCCGGTTTTTACGTTGGGATTCCGAAGACATACTACTAGGAGCCAAATTTTTGGATATAATGAAACCATGTAAACGTTAGGCGCAGGACCAAACAAGTAGGATCATTGTTTATTTGTTTTGAATTTCGCGCAAAGCTTCTCGAGGGCTAACTGCGCTAGTTGTTCCTAATTTAGCAGTGAAAATTAAGCGGTCGCACCAAACATGCTCACCATTTCAGCCGTGGGGGCGTTATAAAGTGACGGTCAATCCCACTATTCGTTGGTAAAAGAGTAGCCCAAGAGTTGGCGGTGGGTGGTGATGACTAGCTGCCTTCCCTCTAGTTTTACACTGCTAAATTAGGGATAGCTAGCGCAGATAGCCCGAAGTGGCTTTGTTATAAGAAAACACACACATACTCCACCACTTTATATATATTATACGTCATAAGACTTCCCAGTTATTCACTAATCAGACAAACACGTCTCTTTGACAGTATTTTCTCCTTTTTAGTCAAGACGCCACAACTTATTAACATTTCTGGTCATATTCCCTCTTGAACTACCAGTTATATTCGTGACTCTTTTCTCAATTTGTTTGTGAAAGTATCTTCTTAACATAAACTTTAAGTCACTTTTCATATCTTTATACCGATATCTCTATGTGCGAAACGACTGGTTCTTTAAACATTTCCTTAATATTCGAATTAATGACTTAGCAAGACAACTTTGAGAAAACTGTCGAAACCTTTCATGAAGAAATATATGGGGTTGGAATGGACAGCCCACCAGGACTCATGTTGGTTGACTCTTTCCTCTATCGTTAGAAACACACATCCACAATTACAGGTTAACAACAAAACCAATCAACTGTTCTTCAGTGTATTAATAACCCATTCATCAGCTGTTCTTTTTATGCAATAGCATCACGGCTCCCGCTAAAACAGCGGTAGGTCTTCGGATTTACAACGCTCAAATCAGGGGTTCGATTCTCCTCGGTGAGCTCAACAGATAGCCCGATGTGTCTTTGCTAAAAGAAAAAGCACACAAACACACACACACGCAATATCATCATACAGCTCCTAGATAAAACTTACAAACTGCTTTATATCAATCCCAGTCCTCGGTCTTTAGAGCAATTTTGCTGGTACCTGAGGAGAATCTATTATCTCAAACAAGGACGAAGTATCTTCGTGTATTCTGCTTGTCAGTCGTTCTACCGGAAACTAACTAAAGACACATTCCATTCACGTAGAATATCACATCCAAACAGTTTCATCTACAATTCAAACAGCTACCATGCATTTTCAACAAGGGTGATATAAAGAAAAGCGACTACTTCCAAACTAGAAAATACAAACTCACTCGTGAATGAAAGTTTATCGATAGCCATTTGTTCGATATTTTGACACGTAGGGTGCATCTGAACACACCTGTTTCCGACAGTCTATGTTTGTCCTTGAGTTGTTTGGATTTTTAGCACTTCTTTGGAACCAGTAAAACTCAAATAATATCATTGTTTTATTAGCTTTAATTTAATTAT
Source organism: Tachypleus tridentatus (assembly GCF_004210375.1). Classification (NCBI taxonomy): domain Eukaryota; kingdom Metazoa; phylum Arthropoda; class Merostomata; order Xiphosura; family Limulidae; genus Tachypleus; species Tachypleus tridentatus. The sequence goes on from NW_027467782.1 coordinate 29,249,043, forward strand.
TTGGGTAGAAATACGCTGAGAAAACTAATAATAGTGTTATTTAATCAAAAGTTGAGCTCAAAATTTTGAATACGTATTAGAAAAAACAATATGTATTTTTTGTTCGTTGTTGGTAAGCTGCACAACTGCCCATTTGCGCCATTTTCATCTCAAGTATCAAAACACTGTTTTAAATATTAGTAGCTTACGACTAAACCACTGTGGTATGGAAGAAATGTATTTGTTTTAGATTCATTTAAAAGTTTACTTTCATGTGAACCTAACTACCAACAAATGAAATATCACACAATCGTTCGTAGAGAGGCCCGACATGGACAAGTGTGTTAAGGCGTTGGGTTCGTAATCCGAGGGTCGCGGGTTCAAATCCCGATCACACCAAACATGCTCGCCCTTTCAGCCGTGGTGCGTTATATGTGACGGTCAATTCCACTATTCGTTGGTAAAAGAGTAGTCCAAGAGTTGGCGGTGGGTGGTGATGACTAGCTGCCTTCCCTCTAGTCTTACACTGCTAAATTAGGGACGGCTAGCACAGATAGCCCTCGATATCTTTGTGCGAAATTCCAAAACAAACAAACAATCTAAGCATTACTTTTTAATTATTGTTACGTAATGCATTGTTTTATCAATAAACGACAACAGCCAATAATACTTAAACATTTACAAATAATATTGTCGAGTGAAATAATAACTATCATTGAATATATTTTCCTTCCATGTTTCCTCATTTCTTGACCAATCAACACAAAACTTGACACTAAGGGAAGGCAAGCGCAAATAGTCCTCACGTAGATTTGCACGAAATTAAGAAATTAAATAAACAAACTGTGGCCTATCATTTTAAACGGCTCGGCTAAAGCGTTCGACTCGTAATTCGAGAGTCGCGGGTTCGAATCCTCGTCACACCAAACATGCTCGTCCTTTCAGCCGTGGGTGTTCTAATGTCCCAATCAATCCCACTATTCGTTGGTAAAAGAGTAGCCCAAGAGTTGGCGGTGGGTGGTGATGACTAGCTGCCTTCCCTCTAGCCTTACACTGCTAAATTAGGGACGGCTAGCACAGATAGCCCTCGAGTAGCTTTGTGCGAAATTCAAAACAAACAAACAAACGTTCACAGAGATTGTAGCCAAGTGTCGGTTTCAGATTGTGTTCTTAGACAGTTCCGGTATCCGACTTTTGAATGTGGTCATTCTTGTTAGCTTGGATTAAACCTGAATTAGAAACAAACAAAAACATTTTGTGTTCTTAATTTAAACTTAAATTATCATTTGATTTGTCTAATGTACTGTTTGTTTTTCTTTGCTTTAATATAACAGCAAAATGGAAAATATTTGAAAGAGGTACATAAATAAATACAACAAATATGTTGTGAAAGTGAAGAGAGTGAGTATATGTTTACATGCCACTTCTCTCGTTTTGTGAATAACTTAAAGAATGAACCGGACTGAGTGAAGACCGAAGACCTCCTCTTACATCGTCCGACGTTTTAATGACAAAACACCGCTAAAGATTTTTCAAAATAACGTCTCTGCTAGTTTTCACAGTAACAGATAGATCATGTTTTTTTTACTTTCACAACGAACGATGGAATATATATTTTACTTTAACATAAAAAAATATACATCTTTTACTTTGAATGTGAAAGATAGACAATATATATTTTACTTTAACATAAAAAAATATGCTACATCTTTTACTTTGAATGTGAAAGATAGAAAATATATATTTTACTTTAACATAAAAAATATGCTACATCTTTTAATTTGAATGTGAAAGATAGACAATATATATTTTACTTTAACATCAAAAAATATGCTACATCTTTTACTTTGAATGTGAAAGATAGACAATATATATTTTACTTTAACATCAAAAAATATGCTACATCTTTTACTTTGAATGTGAAAGATAGACAACATATATTTTACTTTAACATAAAAAAATATGCCACATCTTTTACTTTGAATGTGAAAGATAGACAATATATATTTTACGGCGACGAACGAACAATGGATTTTAGTGTTATAAGCCCATAGACTTTCTTCTGTCCTTCTAGCAAATTAGAATATGCTGATACTTCGATTACTTGACTAGTGAAGAAACTAGTTAGAATATTAATTATTTTATACATCTTGCAGTACGTCGTACTTTACGCAATCTACTATGAAACACCACTTTGAAATACATAATTTTAAAATACAACTATTAACCGAACCAGTACAGATTTTAATATGAAAATAAAATACGTAGTTTAAGTAGATGATCCGGTATAAGCCAGTGTATAAGACCATACTTTTTAGTCTTAAAACAATGTCTGATTTCACCTCTCGTCTTATAAGACCTATGAATACATAGGCTCAAAAGTAAAGGTGTAGTAAGAACTCTCCGGTCGGTAGCATATTTATCCAAAATTGTGTAGTTTATTTTACTTTGTTTTTAGTAGCCCCCAGTGTGGTGGGCAGAGCACAGATAGCTCATTGTGTAGCTTTGTGCTTAATTCAAAACAACAACGTTTTTCAGTAAATGAGTCGATATCATGCCATCTAGTGTGTTATAATGACATATTTGTCTCGAGTTTTACACCTAGAAGTTATTTCTCAAACGTGTTAATTACAATTAATCAAGTCATTTTGATCTGAAATGTTTTGATCGTATTTGTCATTGTAAAATATTGGTAATATTGTATGTAGCACACGTTAATTTTATTAACATGTTTTAATTGCTCTTTTTAATTTCGCGCAAAGCTACACGAAGGATATCTGCGCTAGCCGGTTCCTAATTTAATAGTGTAAGACTAGAGGGAAGGCACAGCTAGTCACCATCATCCACCACCAAAATTTAGGCTACTTTTTTACCAACTAATATTGGGATTGACCGTCACATTATAACGCTTAAAAGGCAGAAAGGGCGAACATATTTGATCAGATGAAGATTCGAACTAGTGACTCTCAGAATGCGAGTCGAGCGCCTTTATCACCTAGCCATGTTAGGCCCAATATGGTTTTGTAGAACATCATAAGGTTTGATATTTTGATTATATAAAACGATTTAAAATGTAATGAAAACTTCGTAAAGTTGCTTGTTACATGTTTGTGATATAATGAAGGCCGGATTGAGCTGTGTGTAGCATTTGAATTGCATGAAAAAAACACAATCGTGGTTATATTGAATATCCTAGAGTTCATTGTTTAAAAGTGACACATACTCTTTACAAAAGTAACATCCTAGACTTGACAGACAACAGAGGTCATGTTATACACCAAACCTCAAAGAAATACACTTAACTAGCTCAAAACATCCAGGGTCGTTTTATATTTGGAATCATCTTGTACACCGAAAAATATGGTAGTAGTTACAAACTTAAACAACTATTCTGGCTAACTATACCGTTATCATTAATTGTTACAGACAAGAAACAATTAGAATATAATTAAAATCATTATACTTTATTTTCACATGCACTACCCTATAAAATAGTTTATTCTCAGTTTAGGTAATATATGTTAATTAATGAAAGTTAGAACACCACATTACATAATTATCAAACATATAATACATTGAAAACGTGGGGGCGTTATAATGTGACGGTCAATCCCACTATTCGTTGGTAAAAGAGTAGCCCAAGAGTTGGCGGTGGGTAGTGATGACTAGCCGCCTTCCCTCTAGTCTTACACTACTAAATTAGGGACGGCTAGCGCAGATAGCCCTCGTGTAGCTTTGCGCGAAATTCAAAAACCAAACAAACTTAAACCAATAATATTTTATTGATCTGACACGAAGATCTAAACTTAACAATTTGCAACTAATTATGACATTTTCTGAATTATCTTCTCATTATCAATGTTAACATGAAATTATTATACCATAAAACAAGTTTGACAACTTATATGGTGAATGTATTTATACATAATTTATAGTCAGATGGATATATTTTTTTTTATTTTAAAGAGAAATATATGCACCTGTAATAACTGTTACAATACCTGTACTCGTAATAACGTTACAAGCTCAGAGTATGTGATGTTACACGTGTTAAGGCACTGATTGTCAGACCAAAATGACAATAACAGTTGTGCACTTTGAAAACGGAGGTAAACAGGATTTTTCGCCAAAACGCATTCGTGTTTAATAATTTTTTTGAAAGATCTGCATGTTCTGCAAGTGCAACATGTGCAAAATCCCTATAAAAGTGACGGGTTCTCGGTTTCCATAGCTCAGTGTTAAGCCACCGACACGCAATACAGTTACGCCAAGACTGACTGAAGCACAACGCAACAACGTCATTGGTCGCTTGGAAGCAGGCGAATCTCGATCAGATGTTGCCAGATCTGTGAACGTCCACCCAAGCACCATCACAAGGCTATGGAATCGTCACCAATAACATGGATCAACTCGTGACCGTTCACGATCTGGCAGACCTCGTGTGACCACGTCCGCACAAGATCGCTACATCCGGTTACGTCACCTTCGGGATAGGACCACCACTGCGACGTCTACTGCCTCAAACATACCAAGGCTGCGTAGAATTTCCGATCAGACCGTACGCAACCGTCTACGAGATGCAGGAATCCGACCTCGACGTCCAGTCAGAGGCATCATCCTCACCCAGCAACATCGTCAAGCACGGCTGCAATGGACTCAGGCACATCGGGTATGGTATCATCGACGATGGAGGCATGTTTGGTTCAGCGATGAATTGCGTTTTATGCTTTGTAGGCAGGATGGAAGGACTCGTGTTGACCGTCGCCGAGGTGAACGTTTTGCTGAAAAACACAGATTTGGTGGTGGCAGCGTCATGATGTGGGCTGCCATCGCCTACAATGCCAGAACAGACCTTTTGCACATTCGAGGGAATCTTACGGCTCAACGATACGTCGACAAGATTCTTAGGCCCCATGTGCAACCCATCATGATGAACGTCAACCACGTTTTTCAACATGACAACGTCCGTCCTCACACAGTCCGACTCACCACTATCTTCTTGAGACACCACAACATCAACGTTCTGGCCTGGCCCTCCAGATCACCAGATTTAAACCCCATCAAACATCTTTGGGACGAGTTGGACCGACGTCTGCGACGGCGACAACCTCAACCGCAGACTCTACCTCAGCTTGCAGCAGCTTTGCAGGCTGAGTGGACAGCCATTCCACAGGATGTGATTCGTCATCTCATCGCTTCCATGGGCAGGAGATGCCAAGCAGTTATTGATGCTCACGGGGGCATACTCGTTATTGACGTTGAGTGACGTTAAAATTCAACTAGTGAGCGTGGACTTTACCTTTGCAGACTTTGGATGTTCAGCAGTGAATGTACAAAGTTTCAAAATGTCTTACAGAACGACACGGAATAAACTTGTTAACAATTTATCTCAAATTTTGCCTATTGCGCTTCTTTTTTTGAAAAGTTTAGTTCATCCTCAGCTTTTAAAGGACATACTTCTCTAATCAGTGATTGACACCCATGTTGATGTAGTAGCAGGAAGTAGAAATAGTTCATCCTCAGCTGTTAAAGGACACACTTCTCTAATCAGTGATTGACACCCATGTTGATGTAGTAGCAGGAAGTAGAAACAGTTCATCCTCAGCTGTTAAAGGACACACTTCTCTAATCAGTGATTGACACCCATGTTGATGTAGTAGCAGGAAGTAGAAATAGTACATCCTCAGCTATTAAAGGACACACTTCTCTAATCAGTGATTGACACCCATGTTGATGTGGTAGCAGGAAGTAGAAATATACTCTTCAAAAAAAGAAATGCAAAAGGGATATTTTTGATTTTAAAGAGAAATATATGTAATAACGTTACAAGCTCAGAGTATGTGATGTTACACGTGTTAAGGCACTGATTGTTAGACCAAAATGACAATAACAGTTGTGCATTTTGAAAACAGAGGAAAACATCGGATTTTTCGCCAAAACGCGTTCGTGTCCAATAAAGTTTTGAGAGATCTGCATGTTCTGCAAGTGCAACATGTGCTAAATCCCTATAAAAGTGACGGGTTCTCGGTTTCCATAGCTCAGTGTTAAGCCACCGACATGCAATACAGTTACGTCAAAACTGACTGAAGCACAACGCAACAACGTCATTGGTCGCTTGGAAGCAGGCGAATCTCGAACATATGTTGTCATAGCTGTGAATGTCCACCCAAGCACCATCACAAGGCTATGGAATCGTCAGCAACAACATGGATCAACTCGTGACCGTCCACGATCTGGCAGACCTCGTGTGACCACGCCTGCACAAGATCGCTACATCAGGTTTCGTCACCTTCGGGATAAAACCACCACTGCGACGTCTACTGCCTCAACAGACCTTTTGCACATTCGAGGGAATCTTACGGCTCAACGATACGTCGACGAGATTCTTAGGCCCAATGTTCAACCCATCATGGTGAACGTCAATGACGTTTTTCAACATGACAACGCCCGTCCTCACACAGCCCGACTCACCACTGTCTTTTGAGACACCACAACATCAACGTTCTTCCCTGGCCCTCCAGATCACCAGATTTAAACCCCATCGAACATCTTTGGGACGAGTTGGACCGACGTCTGCGACGGCGACAACCTCAACCGCAGACTCTACCTCATCTTGCAGCAGCTTTGCAGGCTGAGTGGCCAGCCATTCCACAGAATGTGATTCGTCATCTCATCGCTTCCATGGGCAGGAGATGCCAAGCAGTTATTGATGCTTACGGGGGCATACTCGTTATTGACGTTGAGTGACGTTAAACTTCAACTAGTGAGCGTGGACTTCGCCTTTGCAGACTTTGGATGTTCAGCACTGAATGTGCAAAGTTTTACACATTTCATACAGAACTACCCGGAATAAACTTGTTAACAATTTGTCTCATGTTTTGCCTTTTGCGTTTCTTGTTTTGAAGAGTATATATTCAACTATGCTTATTTTATCCATAGTCTGATGTGAGTGTTTAAACCCTTCAAATTTATATTATTTCGTTTGACTAGAAACTACAATTCTCAGATGTTCATAATTTGTATGTTTACCTGGTAGCTAGACCAACATATTTCGTATTATTTGTGAAACTGAAATCATAATCTAATTTGTATAACAGAACCAGTTAACTTTTATGACCTTATCTTTCTCGTGTTATTTGTAATTCTACTAGTTCAAAACGTCAGTTTTTGGTTTTACTGGTGGTGTTCACATGTGTCTGTCTTCTAACTCAAAATTCCATGCTTATATTTTATTGGTAGTGTTTGGACGTGTCTGTGTTCTAGCTCAAAAGTGAAGTTTTATTTTTACTGGTAGTGTTCATATGTTTCTGTATTCTTGTTCCAAACATCAAGTTCTGGTTTCACTGGTAGTGTTCGCATGTGTCTGCATTCCAGGTTAACAACATTGGTTCAGGTGTTGTTCGAAATAAATGGCTGCAAGTAAAGGTCGAAAATAATGAACATAATGAAATGTTTGAAACATAACAGTTGAGAACAGCAAGTTTGAACGTTAGTAGATATATTTAACCTAATTTTGTTTAATTATAAGTTCGGAAATAGAAGTTGTGTATATTTTTGTATTCATGAGATCTCGTAGTGCTTGAGCCGCAAGTCGTAGCTGGCTGTGGTACTGTTTGTCATTTAGTATAAGCTAGAATGTTTTAAACTAGGAAGCCTGTAAATTATTTTATAGAGTATAAAAGTGTTGAAAAATGTGTTTGTTTGTTGGACTTAAAGCCACTTTGAGCTGTCTAGTATAGGTGTACAAACAGAAATACTGTTTTATACTATATTTTTTAATTTTGTAATTTAAATGTTCGGTAGTGGGAGTTGCGGGTCCTAAAGATAGTATTGACATGAAAAGGTTTAATAACTTAGGTCAAGAATACCAAGAATACCTTAGGCCAAGAATTTTCATTTTAAGCTATGAGACATTGTGGAGTGATTAGAGTTGTTTCAACAGCATAATTAGATAAAAGAAAGTCACGTGGATATTGGGAACCAGTTTGTGTGTTCGCTATCGCTGTTATTGAGTCGTTTTACGTTAATTAGTTTGTTTGTTTTGTTTAATTTTGTGCAAGGCTATACGAAGGCCACCTGCGCTAGTCATTCCTAATTTTGCAGTGTAAGACAAGAGAGAAGACAGCTAATCATCACCACCCACTGCCAACTCTTGGGCTACTCTTTTACTAACGATACATTAAGATACGCGGTTTCTTTTTTCCGCAACAAAACAGAAAGAAAAAACAAAAAATGGCAAACCGAGTGTTTGTAATTTCAAAACTTTAAACAACTCAGAAAAAAAATCGCAGGGTGCGGTATCTATCAGATGCAACAATGATTTAGTAATAAATCGAACTCGAAGTGAGTTTGTGACGGTTAGGGTCTTTGTTTACTATGATTTCATCTGTTGCTGTATGTGGACAGAGCCAACTACTGAAGATTTCTGTCATTATTTTCAAGAAAGCAACTAATAAAACTGTTTTGGGTTTGAATTTTGCAGCTGGGAATATGGTTTATAATTATTTTTAACAGCGAGTTTTCGACAGTGAAATATAACAAAACGATTGTTTGTTTCTTTCTTAGGTTAGCACAAAGCTCCATATTTTACTATATACTTTCTGTCTGCAGCGAGAAATCGAATTCCTGGCTTTAGTGTCAAAGCCCGCTGAACTATTATTGACGCGACAAAACGAAATTTTGTTTTACTTGGATATTTGAACATAAGTACGCAAGAGGTCTCTGTGCTAGCTTTCCCTAATTTTGGACTGATAGATAGATACGAGCAGCATTTACTATCAACTCTAAAATTGCTCTATTCGAATTCTTCAATCTCACTGCCACTATTGAAACTATTGGCGCGCTTATATTTAGGTGAAACGTGAACTATGGATCTTTAGATGCATTGCCCGAATGTAAACCGTTCGGTCAAGCTCAACCCACAAACTATTGTATTTTTTGAAACTAAGTTGAATGGACGGTAAAATATTATATCGATTTGTTTGTTTGTTTTGGAATTTCGCACAAAACTACTCGAGGGCCATCTGTGCTAGCCGTCCCTAATTTAGCAGTGTAAGACTAGTGGGAAGGCAGCTAGTCATCACCACCCACCGCCAACTCTTGGGCTACTCTTTTACCAACGAAAGTGGGATTGACCGTCACATTATAACGCCCCACGGCTGGGAGGGCTAGCATGTTTAGCGCGACGCGGGCGCGAACCCGCGACTCTCGGATTACGAGTCTCGCGCCTTACGCGCTTGGCCATGCCAGGCCATATTATATCGAAACGCCTTCCTCTACACTTTTGTTTCTACAATAGTTGTCGTCCATTTAACTTAAATTCAGTACTAATACTCTGTCAAACAGTGTATGAAATAATGTTATATCTTTTATTTTGTCTTTTACTCTAGGATGTACATGTTTCGTAAAGAAATAAGCCATCTTATAGTATTAGTTTATTGTTTCTTCATCTATGCGTGGCCCGACATGGCCAAGTGGGTTGAGGCGTTCGACTCGTAATCCGACGGTCGCGGGTTCGAAACCCCGTCGCACCAAACATGCTCGCCCTTTTAGCCCTGGGGGCGTTATAATGTAACGGTCAATCCCACTATTTGTTGATAAAATAGAAGCCCAAAAGTTGACCGTGGGTGGTGATGATTAGCTGCCTTTTCTCTAGTCTTACACTTCTAAATTATGGACGGCTAGCGCAGATAGCGCTCAAGTAGCTTTGCGCGAAATTCAAAAACAAATCACCCCAAGCGGAGGATAGGACACACATAAAATGTGGTTTAAAATGGTTGAAGTTAAGTACAAAACTGCACAATGAGCTATCCGTACTCTGCCCACCACAGAGATCGAAACCTGGTGTCTAGCCTTCTAACTCTACAGACATATCGCTTTGGTTTGAATTTTGCGAAAAGCAGGACAAGGGCTATCTCTACTTACTTTTCATAATTTAGCAACCATAAACTAGAAGAAAGATAGCTAAACACCATCCACCACCAACTCTTAGACTATGCTTTCACCAGCAAATAATGGGACTGACCGTCACATATAATGCCCCATGGATGAAAAGGCAAGTATTTTTGGTGACGGAGATTCGAACCCATGACCCTTAAATTCAGAGTCGAGCGCGTTAAACACAAGATCATACCAAGTATACAACAGCTGTATATAAGTTATCAGAAAAGTGTAGTGCAGCGATTCACGACCTCTAACTCTGTACCTGATCTCAAAATGAAGGTTCTTGGGTTCGAAACGTGCGTATTCAGTTTTATAGTGTATTTATAGAAGTGGAATATTTAGAGACAAGGATTAATGTTAAAATTTAATGTAATCATGATGCTAATATCTGGATGTATTTTATTACTCACAATCTCCAACTGTTACAGATTAGAAGTCTGGGAACAATGTATTTAAGACTATAGAGTGATATACGAACACATGTAACTATTTATTGTAAGAAAACGTAATTTGAGCTTATTTTTAATCAGGCAAGTGCTAAGGATCGTAACACACAACAGTATCTTTCGAGGCAAATACTAGCGATCAGAACATAGATGATTGTTTATCTAAACAAATACTAGAGATATAAACATAGGTTACTATTTATCCAGACAAGTACTACAAATCAGTAAAACGTGCGCATGCCATAAATCACGAGAAGAATTATGCACTCTCTTGGCTAGAACACAGCATGACATATGAACTATAAAAGCAAGAAATGAAAATACTTGTTTCTTTTAATTTCAGTTTGGAAGTACATCTAGTTCACATAGTGTCATTCGTTACTAAGATATAGTTTGTTCTTTACCTGGTTTTGTCTTTAATTTTTGGGTTACTGTGTTTCTCCAAAGAACATTACAAGATGTAGCTTTCAGTAGGTCCCGGGAACTATGAGGAAGACAGCACCAATAAAGTTATTGAATGGTGAAGAAGGAAACATTACCGTGTTTTGTGGACAGACCACAAGACAACCTTCAGAATCTTGACTGTAGGAGTTTATTTCTGGTGCTGTCATTAGTGAAGATGTACAATCTCTTACCTTACTGGACCTGTTCATTTTCAGGTCACCACTTTAGTTTCATTGGTCAATGGACTTTCAGAATGACCAGTACGTTGGAATGATCATATGGAGGTAGTGAGAAGATTTGGCACCAAACTAACACACTTCTGGTTTCGGTTTATGAAACAACGGTTTATCTGCTTACACGTTTTAAGAGCCAAACTAAAATAAGAACTGTCTGAGCTGGATACCTTGGTTACATAGAGTTAGCCATAAACATTATGACGAGTTGTATGTGTGACTGCAATGCATCCAAGAGAAGAGAACCTAAAACTTTGCACACATAGTAAGGGGATAGTGTGGGTGTGCACTGAGGTACTATGTGTCAGATTTGACTCAAAAATGTTCTTTATCCTAATTATTCTGCTTTGTAAAGGTCTATAGGAAAGTATCATTTTCTCTCTCTTACTCAGTACACTATTTTCAACATAAACTTGGGAACTCTAAACATTTGAAGTAAACTAAGTTTTGGAAACAGAAACAGAGAATACTGCAGAATTTGAAGACTGAAAAAGATTCAGATAAAATCACAGTGATAAAATAATCGAATCTGAGAAACTAAAGTAAATCTATTTGTTTTAAAAGGGTTGGACTGAAATAAGATTGGAAAATCGTAAAATAAAAATCATTAAAGAATTGGTGCATTGGGTAGCGATAGAATTAATTAAAATAAAGGAGACACTTAACTGGTATAGTAAGATCTTAGTGGATCCACTCCTTACTAAGTTTTAGTACTGTATATAGTGTCCAGGTTAAATGGGTTATAACTAAAATATTCCTGGTTGACCAAGTATGATAATGATTGTAAATGTTTGATGACCAATGCTGTCAGTGAACAAAGGTCATGGAGTGACATTATTCACTGGACAAAAAATGTAAGTTGAAATTCTTGATATGAGTATGCTTTCTTTGTACACACCCCCACTAAATGATCAAGAAAAAAGATGTTTAACATTACAGATATCAATCTTGAGGTAAAAAGGACTGGAAGGTTAAACACTAACCATTAGTGGAAGAGGAATATTATATTGTTTGAAATGGTGAGTTGTACCAGTGATGAATATTAGTTGTCTGTTCTCTTTATTATACTTTTAAAATTAAACAATAAGTTATCCTCTTATAAACACTCTCAAACTCCTATATTTTGTTTTTTCTTTAACTAATTTTTTTTTACCCAGTGTTTTCCTTACATCATTGCAATATGTTACTGATTTGCATGTTTGTTTGTTTTCTTTAATTTTTTTTTTATCAGTGTTTTTACATCATTACAATATGTTACTGATTTCCATGTTTGTTTGAACTCTTCATCATTTAATACTGAAACTTATGTTAGTGAACTTTCTATTTGTCTTTCCTACAAGAAAACATCTCTTAAACAGCAACTTCTATAACTTTTAAAGAAATAAAAATTCATCCAATGTTTTTAGGCAAAAATATAATATCTACTATTTCTAAACGATTTGGTTTAGATTTGAATTTTTCAAAATTGCAAATAAACTTTAAGAATATAATATAACAAGCTAGAAACTTAACATCTCCCTCTGAATGCATTAATTAAAATAAAAACTACATGTACTTTAGACTTCAAAGGTTTTATTACATGCATTAATGATCTAATGATTTCATTCATATATAATTTCAGTCAGACAATATGGTGAGTGGATGGTGGATAATATTCTAAACATATCAGACAGAATGTTTTTGTTTTGTTATAGCAAAGCAACAATGGGCTATCTGCTGTGTCCACCAAGGGGAACCAAAACCCTGATTTTAGCATTATAAATTCAAACACTTACCTCTGTCCTACTAGGGAACAGACAATGAACACTTGTATAACAGCTGTTATGGAGTGAATACCTTTTCTAAGTTAGCATTCACAAACTTCATATTATAAAAACTGTTGTTATAACAAACTACTGACATCAATTGTATTCCAACCACTACTGTAGTTGTTGTATGCCAGTGAGCCTTATAAGCTATTAAATGCAATGGTAGCCCACATCAAGATCTTATATCAAGGTTAAAATAGCCTTCTTGTTTTCAAATTATAAATTTCTCTAAAAAAAAGATTCCTAATTCTTTTAGCTTGTTTCACCACAGTCAAATACATTAGACTACTGAAGGTTTTTCAATGTGTGTAAATAATCATACTTAAATAATTTTAAACCTTTACACCACCATTATTTTCTGATGGGATTCCAAACATATTTATACATGGTGTCTTTGTTGTTAATATTTGCAATAATTTTATCAAGATACAAATAATAGTTGATACTATGGAATAAGAACCAGAATCTCATTTGATTAAGTAAGTGGTTCAAAAGTTGTATGAAGTTTAAAGTTAGGCAATTGAAAACAGATGTTTCATTTCAAAGAGAATAACTGATATTTACCTGTAAGACAGGAGTATTTTGCAGTGAAAACAATATTTTATTGTTAAAAAGGCTCCAATGCATACAAAGATTCATTAAAAATTAATCATCATATCATATTATTTACAATAGGAAAATAATTAAATGTTTAAAAAAATTACCTTTCAAAATTATACAAGAGTGTACACGTTATCTTGTATAATTATACGAGAGTAGACAAAGTGTTGGGGTGGGTAGTGATGACTAGTTGCTTTCCTACAGTACTTAATCAGGGACGACTAGCGCAGATAGCCCTCATGTAGCTTTGCACGAAATTCAAAGCAAACCAAATTAAAACCAACTGGTCGTTTGCCTTCACTTTTTCCTTCAGTATATAATTATTTATTGTTTCTATCAGTTTACATGCTATTCTATCCATGATTCCGATAGCATGTGACCCAATTTAAACACGTTACTTTTGGCCTTCTGCCAAATGAATAATTTTTTGTGTTTTTATGCGAGGGGAGAGTAGTAAGCTTGAGTAATTACTGCCTCCAGTCGGCACTGCAAGTTCACGCTGAGTGATTTAGTGATTTCGATATTAGTTGTAACCTGTTATCTTGAACTCGCAAAGTTGGAGAGAAATTCAGATTCTTTTAAAAAACAAATCTTAGTCAAAGTGACGCCTGGTAGAAATTGATGAAATAACATTTAATTTCGTTTTGACCCCGATTGTCTCAGTATTTAAATTTATAAAACTATAAACATAACCCATATAGCCCTTTTCACTAAAGTTTCTGCTACATTTACGATTTCAAACAATCGTTTATAAACTCACACTCAGTGAACATGCGCAAGTTAAAGAATTTTGTGAAAACCTATTCTGACCTTCAAGACACGTGTTACTGAAAACCTAGTTTATAGAACATGAAATATAATACTTAAAGGATTGTTGTTTATAAATGTTTTTTTACCATACCCCAGTTTATATCAATTTGCCACGCTATGAAAACATTTAGTAAAATGAGGGTTTACATTTCTACGTTTTTAAACAACAACTAGTTTAGTGTTAACTCTAACGTATATCTTACAAAATCAAATATTGGCCTTTATGAGGGTTTTAAGCATAGCAGCAACATATATCTATAGACTATGATCTAATTTGTCTTAATTTAACATTTTAATTAAATAATTATACAAAACATCTTTAGTTAGCATACTTGAACGTCATATAAAATAATTAAGATTCAAATCGAATTAAATGTTTGTCTTGAAAACTTATCCAACACGTAATCGAACAGTTTTGTGAAACGTTAGGATTAGTGTCTATTTACGTCACTCGGAAAAGGGTTCACTGCGTCTCATAATGATGGACGTGCGAGAGTGTGGCGACGTCGAGGAGAGCGATTTTCCGTAATGGTTCTGTAATGGTCTAAGCAGGCATATGCTTGGGTGGCCGCTCCGACTTACTCATACTCAACAGGGGTGCTCTGAATGCACGACAATATAGAGACGAAATTCTGGAACCCATTGTGAGGCCTTTGCCGGTGCTGTCGGCGATGGGTTCATTTTCATGCAGGTTAACGCGCGAGCCCCCGTCGCCTAACTGTGCACGCGTATGGACTTCCTTGATGAGGAAGACATATAGACTTTTGAGTGGTTCGCCAAATCTCCAGAGTTAAATCCGATTGAACATTGTTGGGACATGTTGTCGAGGTGTGTTATTGAACGGCACCACTCAGAATGTACAGGAACCCCGACAAGCCCTGCTAGACAAGTGGGCTCCCATACCCCAAGATAACATTGATAGACTGATTCGAAGTGTGCCAAATCGGTGTCAAAAGTGTATTACAGCCCGTGGAAGTCACATTAGATATTGAATGTTTCAAACATTTCTTGAATAAACGCATGTAAACTGTTTAAAGTATTGTATCGTATGGGATATCAGTTTTTGTGATACTAGTCATTTTTTTAAAATTTTATTTCTCCATGTTTTACACTTCATCACACATTAAAAATGGATATAGATGGAACTGAAATAAGACAAAATATCTAAAAAATAAAAGTATTCTCACATTTGGAACACTGAGATAAATTATATAAGAAAACGTACTTGTTCTTTTAATTTTAGCAGTTTTTTTATAGCCGTAAGGAATTTCAGCTTAAACAGCAATACAGAGGTTCCATCTGGTCAATGAAGATATACTTAGAATATTTCACTTCTGTATTTTGCAGTTTTATGAGCGTTTTTTTACCATTAACCGGTGGTAGATGGATCTTCACCAAACTCGGTATGGTGGTTCATTGGGTCCATGGGGGGAAACACATAGATCTTTTTAAGGCTTACGGTCTTTATGAGCGTTTCTTTTACAACTACTTCGCCCCTTATTGACCGATCAACACTGAATTTGTCTACGAAGGTTTGTTGAGTCGATGTGAGGATACGTTCAAATTTTCGGTTTTACATTTTGTCTTTGGCAGTTTTTATGGGCGTTTTATACAATTACATATAAGGGAAGCAACTTTTCATGTCCTTGAATAACCATGAATTTACATAACTTACGTCACTACTTTTTCACTTTTAACACGATAAATATGATACGCATAAGTAAAATACATAGGTAAATTCAGGATTTATAACGCAACAGTTTACCCTCTAGTAATAGAGCGCAGACAGCTCACAGTATAACTGTAGGCTCAAAACAGATAAACATAACATAGAAGCAAAATGGAGTATTCAGATCCTAACTTTAAAGGCTCAAGTCCCAGTTCTTTCAAAAATTACAAATTTCAAGTAAATGGCAATGGACATCTTCAGATCCAAAGTTTTAAGACTCGAGTCAGATGTTTTTCCAAATTTACAAATTCCTCGTAAAAGACACAAGTTTAATACAAACTCTTTATTTCTCAGGGTCGTCGTTACGTCGTATTAACTCTATAAACCTTCTATCAATAATTACTTGTTTTCCATGCAATATCTCATGATTATCAAAAACCATAACAATGGCTGAAAATATACTGCACGTAGTAAGTTGATACTACTGCCCTCTATAAATCATGTTCTTAATAATAATATCTGTATTTCAGTTTGGAGTCGCCACAGCTGAAAGCAGAGGGTCAAACGGTATAAAATATCTATTCTTTAGGTCTGTATTTTTATTACTGTGTGATATGTATACTTTCATAGAGTTTAAAAACATCCTTTTAATTAAAAACTTTAAAACCAAAATACGTTTTACCTTTCTCACGTTTGTTCTTCAGACTGGATTTCTTAATGGAAAATTAAAACGACAGTTAGAAAATCGTTTGGGATTAGAAATTGCTTTAAGAATATCGTCAAAACAAAAAATATGATTCTTATATATAAATCTTACATCCCTGTATGTACCAGTTTCTGTTAGTCACATCTTAGTTTGTACCAGTTTCAACTAGTTACATCTTAGTTTGTACCAGTTTTAACTAGTTACATCCTATTTTGTAATTACTTCTGTTAGTTGCATCCAACTTTTTATCTTTTTCTGCTAGTTACATCTTAGCTTGTACCTCTTTTTTCTAGTTGCATCCTAGTTTGTAACTATTTCTGTTAGATACATCCTAGTTTGTAACTATTTCTGTCAGTTACATTCTATTTTGTTGTTTTTTCTGACAGCCTTATCCTAGTGTGTACATGTTTGTATCAACCTCAACAAGATTCTAACTAAGTGTACATTTTTCAAACCAAATTGTAAGTTAATATGATATTTGTAGGTGGTTTTTCTATAATAGATTATGAATTGTTAAAGTTCAACGTTCAACACAATAAATTGCATGACAGATGGAGTAAAACTAGTGAGGTTGGTGTTTGAAACCAAAAGCAGTGTGTTATGATTTACTTTCATTTCTTTGACATCCACAGTACCAACATACGAGTATTATGTGATCTCATCCCTCTATGACCTTTGATCTTGTCTTGAATATGATAACGTTTATTGTCACGATAAAACAGACTACACTGATTTAAATGTGCTTTACTGTTTCGGTTGTTATTTATGTTTTCTCTTACAGTAGGTAAGTTATGTCTAGCAATGTGTTAACTGGTTCTTCTTTTTTTTGTATTTAGGAGTTGTGTACAGTTATCGAACAACATATCACATTGAGTTTTGACGTTAATGAGTTATTGGAGGTTCCTTTGTTTTCACACTTTTACCAGCGCACTGTCACCCCTCTCTTCCCTAAATGGCAGTATGGGCTGATATGTGAACTCCATGTGACAACCATATTTTATCTTTTTTTTTTAAGGAACCGTTCTTCAAATGACATCGATTTAGCAGGTTTTGTTGTCTGGCTTAATAGTTTCACTTCAAATAAAAACAAAACAAGCAAACCACCTAAAAGGTACCAATTTGATAATTTAATCAGGAGAATTACAAATAGATATTACAAAAATTGACCTCAAGTCATAACAAAATTTTATACTCTTAATACATCAAGTGATTTATTACGACTTTCTCAATCTATTCAAGTATACACAGAATAAAATTTTGAAGGATAGAGTTACCCTTGGAATTTTTTCATGCAGTCTTTCAAAATAACATTATTTAACATGATTAATTAGGCTTGAAGAAAATAAGATAATTCTACTTTATTTTCCAATTGAAATTTGAGATTTATATCTAGAAGTTAGACGTATATAATAAATAAATATATTGTGAGCTTAGAATCAAAATATTTTTAATTTTCGTTTGTTTTGAAATTCGCACAAAGCTACTCGAGAGCTATCTGTGCTAGCCGTCCCTAATTTAGTAGTGTAAGACTAGAGGGAAGGCAGCTAGTCATCACCACCCACCGCCAACTCTTGGGCTACTCTTTTACCGACGAATAGTGGGATTGACCGTCACATTATAACGCCCCCACGGCTGGGAGGGCGAGCATGTTTAGCGCGACTCGGATGCGAACCCGCGACCCTCAGATTCCGAGCGCAAGCCTTATCGCGCTCGGCCATGCCAGGCCTTTCATTTTCGAGAAAGGAACTTCAGAAATCGATCTCAAATTGAAGTTACTTGCTCTATCAGAGAGTAAGACGTTTAGGGTCAGTAATATGATTATGTACTAAAAAAAGACCTACTGTTACAAATATGATCATATAATAAAGGTAGATCTAGTTTTAGGAATATGATCATGAGCTAAAGGAAAATCCAGTGTTAGCAATACGATCATGTACTACAGGAAGACCTAGTGCTAATAAATATGATCATGTACTAAAGTAAGATCTAGTGTTAGTAATATGATCATGAACTATGGATAGATCTACTCAATTATCATATTACTAACACTAGAGTAAGAACTAGTCAAGGTTCATATCACTAACACTAGAGTAAGAACTAGTCAAGGTTCATATCACTAACACTAGTTCTTACTTTAGTACATGATCATATGACTAACACCATGTGTTTCTTTCGTATATGATCATATTTTTAACATTAGTAACATTATTATGTACTAAAGGAGAATATAGTGTTAGTAATATCATCATCTACTGAAAGAACCTAGGGTTAGTAATATTATCACGTACTGAACATCTAGAGTTAATAATATGATCACGCACTAAAGTAAGACCTGGTGTTAGTAATATGATCATGTACCACAGGAAGATCTAGTATTAGTAATATGTTCATGTTATAAAGGAAGACCATGTGTTAGTAAAACGATTATGTACTAAAGTAAAATCTAGAGTTCGAAAAATGATTATGCAGTAAAGTAAGATCTTGTGTCAGTAATATGATCACATACTAAAGTAAGATCTAGTGATAGTAACACGATTACGTACTAAGGTAAGATCAAGTGTTAGAAATGTGATCCTGAACTAAAGGAAGACCTAATGTTAGTACCGTGATCATGTACTAAAGGAAGATTTATGTTAGTAATATGATCTGTACTAATCGAAGATATAGTGCTAGGAATATTATGATGTATTAAAGGAAACCTAATCTAAGTAATATTCCTAGCACTATACCTAATCTAAGTAACCTAATCTAAGTAATATGATCATTTAACAAAGTAAGATCTAGTGTTAAAAATACGATCATGTACTGAAGATCTAGTGTTTAGTAATATGATCATTAACTAAGGATAGATCTAGTGATAGTAATATGATCATGTAATAAAGGAACGCCTAGTGTTATTCATATAATCATGTACTAAACTAAGACCTAGTACTAGTAATGCGAGATTTTGTCAGTAATATGATCATCTAGTAAAAGTGTTCTTGTGTTAGTTTTGTGATCATGTACTAAAGGAAGATCTAGTGTTAGTAATATCAAAATGTACTAAAGGATGATCTCGTGTTGGTAATATGATCATGTAGTAAATGAAGACCTGGGGTTAGTAATATAATGATGTAGTAAAGGAAGACCTTGTGTTAGTAATATAATCATGTACTAAACAAAGAACTAGTGTTAGTTATATTACCATGTATCAAAGTTAGTAATATCATCATGAACTAAAGATCTAGTCTTAGTAATATAATAATGTACTAAAGAGAAACCAATGTGATCATTGTGATTACATTGATCAATTATGATCATGTAATAAAGGAACACCTAGTGTTATTCATATGATGATGTACAAAACTAAGACCTAGTATTAGTAATAAGATCATCTACCAACGCGAGATTTTTGTCAGTAATATGATCATCTAGTAAAGAGTGTTCTTGTGTTAGTTTTATGATCATGTACTAAAGTAAGATCTAGTGTTATTCAAATGATTATTTAGAAAAGTAAAACCTAGTGTTAGTAATATGATCATATACTAAAGGAAGATCTAATGTTTGTGATATGATCATGAATTAATATAAGATGCAGTGTTATTAATAAGATCACGTACTAATGAAAGGCCTACTGTTACCAAGATGATCACGTACTAAAGGAAGTTCTAATGTTAATAACACGATCATTTACTAAATGAAGATGTATTGTTAGTAATATGATCATGAACTAACGTAAGATCTAGGGTTAATAATATGACCATTTAGTGAGGACGACCTAGTGTTAGTAATATGATCACGTACTAGAGTATGATTTATTGTGATAAGTCACGTACCAAAGGAAGACCTAGTATTAGTGATATGATCATGTGTTAAAGGATGATCTAGTGTTAGTGATATGATCATGTAGTATAGGAAGACCTAGAGTTAAAATATGATAATGTACTAAAGGAATATCCAATGTTAATAATAAAATCTTGTACTAAAGATCTAGTGCTAGCAACATCATAACGTACAAAAGGAACATCTGGTGTTAGTAATATGATCATGTACAAAAGAAAGATCAAGTATTAGTAAAATGATCATGAAGTAAAGTAAGATCTAGTATTGGTAATATCATCATGAACTAAAGAAAGACCTTGTGTTAGTAATATCATCATGTAATAAAGGAAGACGTAATACGGTCATGTATTAAAGGAAGAACTAGAGTTAGTAATATCATCAAGTACTAAAGGAAGACCAGGTTTGAGTAATATGATAATGTACTAGAATAAAATCTAGTGTTACTAATTTGATCATGTACTAAAGGAAGACCTAGGGTTAATTAGGTGATCATGCACTAAAGTGAGATACATTGTTAGTAATATGATCATGACCTATATTAAGATACAGATATAGTGTGAGTAATATGATCATGAACTAAAGTAAGATCTAGTGTTAGTAGTGTGATCACGTATTGAAGATATATAGTTAGAAATATGATCATGTTCTAAAGAAAGAACTAGTGTTACTAAAATGATCATGTACTAAAGAAATATCTTGTGTTAAAATATGATCAAGTTCTATAGATCTAGTCTTACTAATATAATCACGTACTAAAGGAAGATCTAGCGATCGTAACATGATCATGTACTAATGAAAAAAACGTGTTAGTAATACGATCACGTACTAAAGGAGACCTTCTGTTAGTAATATGATCACGTACTCAAAGAAACCTTCTGTAAGTAATATGACCATCAAATAAAGGAAGATATGGTGGTAGTAATATGATCATTAACTAAAAAAAGTCCTGATGTAGTAATATGATCATTAACTAAAGAAGTCCTGATGTAGTAATATGATCCTGTACTAAAAAAAAATCTTGTTTCAGTTATATGATCATGAACTAAGGTAAGATCTGGTGTTAGTAAAATGATAATGTACTAAAGGAAGACCTAAGGTTAAAAATATGATCATGTTCTCAAAGAATATTAAATATTATGAATGTGATCATGTACTAGAGGAAGATCTAGAGTTAGTAAAATGATCATGTGGGAAATTAAGACCGAGTGTTTGTAATATGATAATGCACTAAAGGAAGATCTAGTGTTCGCAATATAGTCAGGTACTAAAGATCTATTGTTAATAATATGGTCACGTACTAAAGGAAGATTTAGCGTTGGAAATATGACCACGCACTAAAGGAATACCTTGTGTTAGTGATACGATCATGTAGTAAAGGTAGATGTGGTGTTAGTAATATAATCAAGTACTAAAGGAAGATCTGGTATTAGTAATGTGATGATGTACTAAAAAGAAAGACCAGGTGTGAGTAATATGATCATGTATTGAAGGATTCTCTAGTGTTAGTAATATGATGATGCACTAATGTAAGAACGAGTGTAGTAATACGATGGTGTACTAAAGGAAGCCAAGTGTTAAAATACGATTATGTACCAAAAAAACAAGATCTAGATTTAGTAATATAATCATGTACTGAAAAGAAGACCTGGTGTTAGTAATATAATCATGAATTAAAGGAAGACCTAGTGTTAAAAATATTATCATATACCAAACAAAGATCAAGTGTTAGTAACAAGATCACGTACTAAAGAAAGGATCTAGTCACTAGATCAATTATTTGACAATCCAAGAAATACTTCACATTTAAATGTTAAAAGTCTATGAATCTAGTGTTAGTAATATGATCACATAGACTTTTAACATTTAAATGTGAAGTATTTCTTATCTTAACTGTATAATTTCCAATGTTTGACAGTTGATTCGTTTGAGTTTTGGGAAGCTCGAAATCTTCACCAAGTGCCTTTGTTTATTTCTTGGAAGGTCGAAGTGTAGGAGTTATGCCAGCAATCAGCCGCTGAAATGAATTCAATAGTTGAGGTATAACTTCCTAATCTGAATATTAACCTCATTTTATCATCATAAATATTATATCTGGAAATATTAACATAAATGATATTTATACGTAAAGAAACTGGTGTATTTCAGTAATATTTTATTTGCCAACTTTGAGACTGTCTCATATAGTCAATATAAGTGTTGAAAATCTACTACAATATGATCATATACTAAAGGAGGATCTAGTGTTAGTAATATGATTATGTACTGAAGGAAAACATGATAATAAGTTTCAGTATAAAATAATTTATCAATAATATTTAAAATTTTACTTTTTTGATAAAGACGAAAAGCAACTCACGTCCTTAAGAGAACCTGGTGTTACCAGCATAAAATGAAAAGCATATAACGGAATCCATAACATTGAAGCCAGGGC
>NW_027467782.1:29272432-29352842 GCF_004210375.1 Tachypleus tridentatus
TTGACCATAATTTGTAACACCCAAAGCTGATAGTGTGAGTTTTGATTGACATGGCGTTTCCAGGATTGAGGTCCAACACCAGAAGTATAGCCTATTTAATACAATTTGCATACAAAAGTGGGCCTATTTTGTATGTATCTAATATAAATGTTTAGAATCCGACGTCATTTGCGCTCGTGGATACTCAGCTAGATTGTTTGTTTGTTTTTTGAATTTCGCAAAAAGCTACTCGAGGGGCTAAGTGTGCTGGCCGTCCCTAATTTAGCAGTGTAAGACTACAGGGAGGCAGCTAGTCATCATCGCTCGCCGCCAACTCTTGGGCTACAATAAAAAATATTGTATGAGGTAGGACCATGAGAAGCTTTGAGATTCATTCGATTGTGAATCTGGATTGAGAATTCGATTCGTTAGCTGGGTTCTGATTTGATACTTTCAAATCTACACAGCTTACGATAAACTTTGGAATTTAGATTATTACAGATTAGTTTGTTTAGATTGTTACTGAAACGATGTTACTGATTGTCACAGTTAAAGCATTTACTTAAAGACAATGCACGAAAAATTACTGAGCAAAGTTATCACAGCATTTGAGTGAAATATTTGTATGTTGAGCACATTAATTCTGTAATCGTTAATGTGGTGAACATAGGTAGTACTATTCTGAAATATTATTTTGTACAAACGCATGCTTGTGATCCACATTTGTTTTTATTTATGTAACGTGCATTTTTGGCTAGCTACTTTCGAGCGGAACTGAAATTATTTTTTAAACAAAAAGGAAAAATATAAATTTGTACTTACCAGAGAAGTGTTCTTGAATACGATTTTAATTTATCAAAATTACATAAAAATATACTTTTGTTGTAATTAATGTATAAATAAATGTTTATTTTTAAAATTATGGTGGCCCCACGCTAGTACAGCGGTATGTCTTCAGATGTACAACGCTAAAATCAGGGTTCGATTCCCCTCGGTGTGCTGAGCAGGTAGCCCGATGTGGCTTTGCTATAAGAAAAACAAATCAAACAAACAAATTTATGGTGTTTCTTCGAATGGCATTATCATAAATAAAATTTTCATAGGAATAAAAATTACATACTAAGTTATAAAGACGGATGAAATGTTTAAAGAGCCCAAGACTATTTCGATAAAAAGCTGTTAAAAGCAAAAAAAATGGTCTTACAGAGGTAATATAATGTGAATTATGAGTATAACTATGAATAGAATAGTCTCAACAGTGGTATGAAAGAAAAGGATCCTGGTTGATCAGTTTGTAAAGACATCCAGCAATGTGTTGTCGCTAGTGGCTGAACAACTATGATTTTGTATGTACAGAAATACTGCATACAAGCCTAAAGATATTATAATGCCATTGTTTGTATCATTTGTTGGGTCCCGTTTGAAGTATTTTGTTTATTCTTGAGTTTCTTACCTCAAAAAGGACAATGGATTGTTGAAAAGGCTGCTGAGATGATGTCTTGGGTGGTATTTAGATTGATTTAGTGGATAAGACAGTCTTTATTGCTATGTTATAATAAATCGATTTTCAGAAGCATATCAAGCCGTTACAGTCCATACGTACCTCACATCCAGTCGGGCTTATCTCACCACAATGCATCATAAAAAATAGATTTGTGACGCGTAGTTCCCATAGCAAAGGTTCCGTCATGAGGCTGCCACTCCTCCGTGAGAACTTTCCATAAGTCAACCAGTGTGTAAGAACAACGGTTTTCTAGGGTCTGTTTAAATAGTCTGATCGTATAGAAATCTACATGCATTGTATCCAACGATTTGATCTCTACGTCTTCATATGGAGTATAAATATATGTTTCATTTTATAGCTGCTTTGAGGTACACGACGATTAATATATATCGTTGAAGCAAAATGTGCACATGTAACTTGTGTCAGTTTTCCAGACAAAGATTCTGTTTGATTATGTTGCATACTGTTACCTAGGGCACACAGAGGGCTCTTAATAGTCTCTGACCTTAGTGTTCTTTGATCCTCTACTACTACAAGATGCAGCACTTTGTTTATCATGGCTACCCAGCTTGTTGTAGACTTTTCTGGATGGATCTGGTATCCTAAGCTGATCCATATTGTTTTCATTTACAATGTCCTTAAGAACAAAGGATATATCCATTTTGAAAATATAAAATTCTTTATTCTGAACATGATATGGTTGTATAAACATTTTAAATCTTAAAAGATTGTCACGTACCCTTATTGAAAGTGACCTGTTTTCGTGTAATAATACAACATAACGCCAAACAATTTTTTATACACCGTTTCACCGGAATTTTATATTGATTATAGTTTTCGCATGAATGGTGATTTGCATATTTAAAACTATTTTAATATAACGTACTCAACAATGAATACAAAGCAAAACATGAATTGTATGAAAATTGGTAGCCTTGAGAAACATTGCTTTAATTTTTTTAATTCGATCGTTAAGTGCATAAAGTTAAAATGTAATTAGCAATTTGATCAACTATTCTTCTCTTCTAACTCGTAAGCCTCTTTTAATCGTAGCAAATATTTTGTTTGTAATATAGCTATTGTATTAGCGTTACTAATCTGAGTATTTCTTTCATTTATGTTAAGACTAATGCAGAAGCAGATATTTTTACTTAAAAGAAATATTATTTTACTTACTTCTTTGTAAGGTTTAGTTTGTTTTGAAATTCACGCAGAAGCTACACGAGGGCTATCGGTAGTCGTTCCCAATTTAGTAGTGTAAAGTGAGAAAGAAGGCAGCTAGTCATTACCACCCACTGCCAACTCTTGGTTACACTTTTACTAACGAATAGTGAGATTACCGTCAAAATATAACACCCCACAGCTGAATGGCGAGCATGTTAGATGTGATGGGGACTCAAACCTGCCACCCTCGGAATACGAGTCGAGTGCCTTAGCCACCTGGCCATGCCGGGTCCTTGTCTAAGTTGAGCTAGCTAACCAATTTATCTACGAAACATATTTCATAGGGTTATAAGCTGGCGTATTTAAATATTTATACCACATCTATATATAAAAAACAGCGAAAGAGAACTATTTCAAAACTATAACATCACGGTAAGTAAAGTGAACCGATGCCTAAGGCACTTTTATTAATTTCTAATTAAGATTTAAGATTAACCAGATACTTAAATAGTTATTTTCGTCTGTAGTTGTTTTAAATATGAATAAAATTATGCAGATTCTTGTTTGCCACTATCATATTTTAATCTTTTCCTTATTTTTCTGATGTTACATTTAATATAAATAGCCAAACCAGCTTGTTCGCTCTTTTGTAAATATTGTGTGTGTGTTACCTTATAGCAAAGACCACATCGGGCTATCTGCTGAGTTCACCAAGGGGAATCGAACCCTGATTTGTAAATATCAAGCTATCGCTGAGTATAAAAGCTATTATAAGAGAATGAAAATCAATAGTAAGACCCACCAGAATAATGTTACCAACCTTCGTAATGAAATAAAAGTTTCATTATAATGCCCCCAGTTATGCAGGCATGTTTTTCTAGTCTTGCACTACTAAATTAGGGACGGCTAGCACAGATAGCCCTCGAGTAGCTTTGTGGGAAATTCCAAAACAAACAAAACAAAATGGTAACATAAAACTACAATTTAAGAATTGACGTTTTGGCTATAAATAAATATTTTGAGTGAAAAACACCACATGTTATAAGCTGAATTAAGTGTTAGTTATTTACACTTTTTCTTTATTAGTAAATAATTTTGCTTAAATAAAGTATTGTGCACAGAAATTTATATGTGGAAAAAAACAAATAAAAAGGAATTTAATAAAACTAATGATTGTCTGAGAACAAATATTATACCCAATTTAGTTATTTAGTGTTTTATTATTGTCTGAAAACTGTATCATTTAATTATCTTTATTATATATTACAAATCTTCTAAAATGTATATGTACATATCACTTTTCTCTCTTCAGTCGTTTCATAAATGTATTTTTCAACGACCACCATTCATTGTATAAATTAAACAAAATTAAAAGCGCAAATATTTGTTTGTTTTTAATTTCGCGCAAAGCTCTTTGAGAGCTAACTGCGTTGGCCGTCCCTAATTTAGCAGTGTAAGACTAGAGGGAAGGCAGCTAGTCACCACCACCCACCGCCAACTCTTGGGCTACTATTTTAGCAACGAGTAGTGGGATTGACAGTCACATTATAACGCTTTCACGGCTGAGAGGGCGAGCATATTTTGTGCGACCGGGATTCGAACCCGCGACCCTCCGGTTAGGAGTCGAACGCTTTAACCCACCTGGCTATGCCAGGTCGAGTAAATATTACAACTCAGTTTATGCAAATATAAATGGAGAGAAAATATTAACAGCCATATGAAGTTACGTATTTAAAGACCGAAGATGCTTTCAATTTTAAAACAGTACTGAAGTTATTCAGTGTCACATTAATTTTTAATAAAACTGTATGAGTTGCTTCTTAATTATGCTAAAATAATTTCTTTTAAAATTAGTAGAAGAGGTGATATCATGAGATTTGAAAAAATGAATAAATATAAATTTCAAACCGATTATGAAAGAAGTGAATAAAAGCGAATAGTTAGAAGGTTAATTTCCAGATAAGTTCAGGATTAGCAGGTTAAAGGCTATGTGAAGTATTTTATTTAAGGATGGCTTTTCATTTCTGAACACAAAATTCCCTCCAGGGATTTCCTTTTATACTTTTAGACATGGCCAGGTGGGTTAAACCGTTCGACTCGTAATCTGAGAGTCACGGGTTCAAATCCCCATTGCACCAATCATGCTCGCCCTTTCAGCAGTGGGGACGTTATAATGTGACGATCAATTCTACTATTCATTGGTAAAAGAGTAGCTCAAGAGTTGGCGGTTGGTGGTGATAACTAGCTGCCTTCCCTCTAATCTTACACTGCTAAATTAGGGACGGCTAGCGCAGACAGTCCTCGTGTAGCTTTAAGCGAAATTAAAAAAAAAAAATTTGCAGATTTTAGGGTTTCAGGTTCGTAAATATTTCATTTCATATAATGTTGCATAATATAATATGTAATAAATAATGTTTATTTGCATTTATTATTGAAATATTTATTGGCGTATTTGCTCTCTCTTGTGGTCACTATCATTACTAATGTAGTTAATGATGTTATTGCATGTATTTTAAAATTAGATTTTTTTTTAAATAGCTCGAAACTATTTCAGAATAGTTTTCAAATTTACTCAGGAAGTGTCTGTCGAATGATTTTGAAGTTGTGTGATAAAATTAAAAGAAGAAAACTGCGAGACCGTTTTGGCCACAGAACACGCAACCAAATTTTGTAGGGTTAACCACCGCAGTGAATATTTCACGGTGTTTATAGAAAAGTAATACATTGCTTGCAAACACAAAAATATTCATTGTTGAAAGCACCTTTTTATCTGAAGAAAATTCTCAATTGAACATTAACAATGTGAAAAACAAACTGCAACTGATCATACCCAACATTACGTGAAAAGACAAGATCTGTTTTATGCCATTCATGTCTAGCTCAGAGGAATTTATGTATTTTCTGTGTGATGAGTCATCGATAAATTGAGGAATTATAACCCTAAAATTCGGTAGTTACAAGACTTAACATCTTTAAGTAATTTATAAAACATAGTTTATATGAAGATATTTGTAACACGTTCTGTTTTTTGTAAATGTTCTGTATTTTTTACCATTTAAATTCGTGAATTCAAAAAAGCAACTTAAGAGTTCTTATGTATTCTTATACATGAATAAGCCTTAAAAGGTGTATGACATTAAATATTCAAGAACATGGTGAGGGGCCCGGCATGGCCAGGTGGTTAAGGCACTCGACTCGTAATCCAAGGGTCGAGGGTTCGAATCCCCGTCGCACCAAAAATGCTTGCCCTTTCAGCCATGGGGGCGTTATAATGTTCAATCAATCCCACTATTCGTTGATAAAAGAGTAGCTCAAGAGTTGGCAGTGAGTGGTGATGACTAGATGCCGTCCTTCTAGTCTTACACTGCTAAATTGGGGACGGCTAGCGCAGATAACTCTCATGTAGGTTTGCGCGAAATACAAACAAACAAACATGGTGATCCAATAATAAAAAAGTAATTTGATTTTTCAAATATAAAAACACAAATGGCTGTGACAACGTAGATAGAATAAGTGAAACTCTTTTGTGCAAATATATGTTGTCCATTACATCTCAATTTGAATAAGTAGTTGTGATCCATTACATGAGATTGTCTCCTGAAACTAAATCTGAAAACAACAAGTCATAAGAATGCCTCTTGTCCGATAACACCAAGTTCACAGGTTATTGACTCTATAGAAATAAAACATTCTTGTATTTGAAATTAAACAGAATGGATACAAAAATATGCAATTTAAACTACGAACTTGTCTCAGCAGCCACGCCTTTAATCATAGGTTTCACGAATCTAAGGACTTGGATTTGAAAGTCAACGTGCCTAAGGGGACCACTTACTGTGATAAGTTTACTGGGTACGTGCGTCACAAACTTTATTTGAACTATCCATGTGACACATGGGTCTATTGGACAAAAAAAAAAAAAAAAACAGTAACAGTAATTTATAATAGAATATAATTAATGTTTTACACTTTTCGTACCAGCTTTGACGTGTTCGGCATGGTACTAAGAAGGAAACGAAATGTGTGTTTGGTACCTGGGGTGTAATAAAACAAGAGATTACTTGAAGATTTATGATGAGGTAAGCTGTTCACATTCCGAACTTTCTGACAACTACCGCTGTTAAACGTTCCGTCCGCAAGAACCAAAACATTCACCTAACGCATAGTGATTAAAACAGTTACTTTTCTCAATAATCTGATATAGCAGGAGGACATTTTAAAATGTGAAGTTTTCGACATCTTTGTATTCATGGTTTAGATTTACGATCCGCTCAGTGTACATCTTTAAGGCTTATTACTAATGAGAATCATATAAGTAAGAGACAATAAACCAACAGAGGTTTTATCTCTAAGGTGAAAATATAATTAAAAATTTAAGGTTTCCAATTATTTTTTTTTTTAACTATCGCAAAGGAAGAAGTAGTTTATTAAAGTTGAGGATGTGACGTTCAGGCATCTGGTTAGGGCTAGGTTTTAGTGTGTTTAAAATTTGTAATGTTTATTAAACAAGAGACTTCAACCTATTTAAACTTTATGTTCTTAAAACCTCCGTGACATTTGTTTTTTTAATAAACTATGTATGACTGTATTGTTTTCGTTCATTTTACTGTCAGTAAAACACTAAGAAATCACTATTTTGTCATGAACTGCTGTTTACATTCAAGTATTTTGTGTTGTACTTTTTGAGACTTGTGACTGGTTACAGAAAGTACGTAAAACGAGGACTTTCTGTGAACCCAATCAAAAACAAATATATATAATTATAGTTTATAATATTTGAATAGTTAGTTCTGAATCTCACTTCACGAAAATAATATCATATTTATAAGAGACATCAGTAATAACATTTATATGGGCTTTTACCCACATCTTCCAATGGCTCGGTAAGTATGAAGGCTTAAGACGCTTAAAATTAGGTTTCAGTAACAACAACCAGGACAAACTATGAGTGCTCACTTGGTAAAATAAGAAGTTAAAGTTAAACTATAACAGCTTTAGTTGTTTTGTTTGTTTGAAATTTAGCACAAAATTACACAATGGACTATCTGTGATCTGCCCACAATAGGTATTGAAACTCAGTTTTTAGAAGTGTGAGACCGCAGACATACCGTTGTGCCAGTGAGGGGCATATAGTAGCTGACATCTCGCTGGGTTCTTGGAATTTGCTCCCCAGTGGCACAGTGGTATGTCTGCAGACTCACACTGCTTAAAGCTGAGTTTCGATACCTGTTGTGGGCAGATCACAGATAGCCCATTGTGTGGCTTTGTGCATAATTCTCTTAATTTTAAACAAACAAACAAAAAATTTGGAATTTATTGAACAAAATGCTCTTCAAGAAATGTTTTCGAGTTATCATGTGATAAAAAAGAAACAGAAGAGAAAAGAACAAGAAATTCACACTTCCTACTATCATATTTAGAGACATTATCAAAACCTTGTGACTCAGTCATTATATAGATATAGTTATAAAATAAAACACCGTACAGTATTGTAAGGTTCTGATGATCTATTGAAGAAATGATTAAAATACCATTTCGATGAACAATCCGAGCCATCCCTATGTAGGGAGTGCTGCCACCTGCCTGATATAAGGTTTGTACCTGAAAATTACTCTGCAACTTTTAATAACAACTTCAAAAGAAGAAAAGTAGAAACATACACGTAGTTCTAATTCCCCCATGTTCTACAGTAGGAACAGTAACATACACATTGTTCTAGTGCCCTTATGTTTCATAAAAACTTGATATAAAAACACAAAAATATTCTTTTTACGACAAGTACAGTGTTGGGACTGTGTTAATAGAAACGATCATTTTCAATCTGTTAAACGTACAATTGTTTATTGGCAAAAACAAGTGTTTTTTCTTTTAAACTCCGTTTCTTAAAACTATAAATTACATCAATAAAGATACAATCAAACATTCAGGTTTTCATCACTCAACTTTGAATATCTTCTGAGTTTCCCACTGCTACCCCTAACTTACCAGTTTTATTTTTCTGTCATTTTCCTTATCTTTTGCTTACGTCATTTCATTACAACAATTGATTCAAGAGTATCGTTACACTTGTAACCAATACAAACTGTAAAGAAAGACAACAATAAAATTAAACCACAATATTTCTGCATATTTACATATAGTAACTATGGAGACCAGATATTAAACCAAAACCCGAACTTTGAGAAGAAAGAAGAAAATTTTATAGCAAAAAATTACCCACCTTACATTCCACAAGTATTTCGACCAGTACAATTTGTAGGTATAAAGTTTTATATAAATATAAAAGTGAGAATACTTTACAGATTTTTTCTATGGTGCCATTTAATAGATAGTGAAACAATGTATTTATTATTTCGGTCACATAGATACAAATATCCACGCCATAAGATTACTAAAATATAACGTAATTAATTCTTTTTATTGGATTTACTAAAATATATATTTTCAACATAATATAATGCTGCACTTATTAATAGATAGCCTATACTATGTTGTTGTATTATTAATTAATTGTGCTTTTAGTTCGTGATGCTAGTAAATTTAGCATAATTACACTCTTCAAAAAAAGAAACGCAAAGGCAAAATATGAGACAAATTGTTAACAAGTTTATTCCGGGTAGTTCTGTATGACATGTGTGAAACTTTGCACATTCACTGCTGAACGTCCAAAGTCTGCAAAGGCGAAGTCCACGCTCACTAGTTGAAGTTTAACGTTACTCAACGTCAATAACGAGTATGCCCCCCGTAAGCATCAATAACTATTTGGCATCTCCTGCCCATGGAAGCGTTGAGATGACGAATCACATCCTGTGGAATAACTGTCCACTCAGCCTGCAAAGCTGCTGCAAGCTGAGGTAGAGTCTGCGGTTGAGGTTGTCGCCGTCGCAGACGTCGGTCCAACTCGTCCCAAAGATGTTCGATGGGGCTTAAATCTGGTGATCTGGAGGGCCAGGGAAGAACGTTGATGTTATGGTGTCTCAAGAAGACAGTGGTGAGTCGGACTGTGTGAGGACGGGCATTGTCATGTTGAAAAACGTCGTTGATGTTCACCATGATGGGTTGCACATGGGGTCTAAGAATCTCGTCGACGTATCGTTGAGCCGTAAGATACCCTCGAATGTGCAAAAGGTCTGTTCTGGCATTGTAGGCGATGGCAGCCCACATCATGACGCTGCCACTACCAAATCTGTCAACATCCTGCACACGAGGTCTGCCAGATCGTGGACGGTCACGAGTTGATCCATGTTGTTGGTGACGATTCCATAGCCTTGTGATGGTGCTTGAGTGGACATTCACAGTATTGGCAACATTTGATCGAGATTCGCCTGCTTCCAAGCGACCAATGGTGTTGTTGCGTTGTGCTTCAGTCAGTCTTGGCGTAACTGTATTGCGTGTCGGTGGCTTAACACTGAGCTATGGAAATCGAGAACCCGTCATTTTTATAGGGATTTTGCACATGTTGCACTTACAGAACATGCAAATCTGTCAAACAAATTTATTGGACACGCATGCGTTTTGGCAAAAAATCCGATGTTTTCCTTCGTTTTCAAAGTGCACAACTTTTATTGTCATTTTGATCTGACAATCAGTGCCTGAACACGTGTAACATCACATACTCTGAGCTTGTAAAGTTATTACATATATTTCTCTTTAAAATAAAAAAAAATATCCCTTTTGCGTTTCTTGTTTTGAAGAGTATATTTCATCCACAATAGCAACTTAATATACTGTGATAGTTTACCCGGTGTCGTCTCATCATTATTCAAATGTCTACGACATTTTTCTTTCTTAGTTCTGTCAGGTATATTTGGAATGTTTCCTCACGTTTGGATGATAAAGAATAGGCATTGATAAGGAATTTAAATGTGGTAGAGTTGTCAAGAATAACGACCATTTGATTAAGTAATTATTTTAGTTAACAAAACAATGGTATTGTCGGACGATGTAACATAAATATTTTTATTTAATGATAGTTTTTTAAAAATATTTATTCAGGGCTTAAATGGTAAGGACGAATATTAGGGATAAAATCATAAGTAGAAAAGGCAGAGTTCTTTATTTTCGTCATGAAAAATTTACTGAGTCGATAAAGAGTTACTTTGTCTCTCAAAAGAAGGTCCTTTAGATATCTGTATTGTGATTTAAAAGTGTAAACTAAGTTAGGTACATAGAGTTTACGTGGTAGAAGAGAGAACTGAAGACCTTTAGCTAGCACTGATTTACACTGATTATTTATTTTATAATTACATAGGTTAACAGTCTGGTCGCCAGGATGAAACTAGGAATGAATGCTGCTAGTCAGTCAATTCAGTCTCAAATTTTGTACATGTTCACGCCAAACAATTTGTCTTCGTTCCATTGGTTCAACTTGTTTAGTACAATGGTGTAATCAACACTTGTATCAACGACTCTAAGGTTAGTACAGTACACTTTGAACTTTTCCAGTAAATTTATGTTCTGTTGATGTTTTGTTCGAAATTCTTGATCCAACTTTGCTTCACCAAACATGCTCACCCTTTATGACATGTGTGGGGGAGGGAGAATATTGTTAGGGTCAGTCTCACTATTCGTTTGTGAAAGAGTGGTTAGTGGATGGTGATGACTAGGTGCCTCTATTCTTTCACTGCGAAATTACGGACGATTAGCGTAGATAGCCCTCGTTTAGCTTTAAGCTAAACTTAAAAAAAACAAAACAAATAGTCTCTTCCGACAAATCTGATAATATAACGACTTTTGAACATTTCGGTTTGGTTCTTTAAAGTGGAGAAACTTTGGAATTTATGTTTCAAATAATGCATTCTGAAAGAAAGCAAATTTCAAGTTTGACTTTTTAACTTTAAAGTCACATTTTTCAGCGTCACAGCATACAGGCAACAATTCATTTACATATGGTTATATCAAGACTTTGCAATCGGATTACTCGAAGGAAAACGATGCTTGACAATTAATAGTCTAACTACGTTAAAGATGAAGAAATAGATTCATATAACAGAAGGGAACAGAGATAAAGTTTTTATTATTTTACAGATTCTATCTTCAGTATTTAAAGCAAAATTAAAAATAATTCTTGATAACGAGAAACCCACTTTAAATAAAAATGTATATCAAAATGGCTGGTATAGTTATTAACACTTTTATTGAGAAAGAGAGAAAAACGTTTCGACCTTCCTAGGTCATCTTCAGGTTAAGAAAGAGAGTTTGCAAGTGACCGTTGCCGGACACATGTCTTAGGGACGAGGGTATAAACGGATACGGGAGAAACAGATACGGAAAGTTATTCAACAATTGATGAAATAAAACATGTATATTTTATTGTCAAAACAATGGCAAACTTTCTATTCGCAATGTCGTGTATAGAAACAACATAAACCAACATAATATCTGCTTGAGAAATTTACTGGTTCATCTGTACAAAACATATACATGGTTGACTGTTTTACTAATACCT
Organism: Tachypleus tridentatus; assembly: GCF_004210375.1. Classification (NCBI taxonomy): domain Eukaryota; kingdom Metazoa; phylum Arthropoda; class Merostomata; order Xiphosura; family Limulidae; genus Tachypleus; species Tachypleus tridentatus. The sequence goes on from NW_027467782.1 coordinate 29,284,528, forward strand.
CTGAAAAACAAACATGCCTGATTGACTACTTTACCCAAGCATCTGTACAACATACATGCCGGGTTGACTGTTTTACTGATACCTATGAAAAACAAACATGCCTGATTGACTACTTTACCCAAGCATCTGTACAACATACATGCCGGGTTGACTGTTTTACTGATACCTATGAACAACATACAACATTAAATGAAAATAACAATCATAAATGTGTACGAATAGTTTTACTCAGATATACTTTAGACTATAATTTTGTAAGATTTATTCAGTATAAGTCACAAAGAAGTGAGAAACAAATCCAGATGTTTGTTTATATGTGAAGTCTGACGAAATTACCCAGTATACAATTTACCTATTGTTTTTAACCCTTAATCCCAGAGCCTATGGACGTGTTTGTAACAACAGACAATTTACCGATTGTTTTAAACTCCTAATCTCAAATCCTATTATTGTATTTGTTAACTAATTCTCATTTCTAGACATACTAAATACTCAAGCATCATTTTTCGTACAATTTTCTTAGTGGTTTACTTTCTACAGACTTTTCCCCCCAAATTTAGCTAACCTATACCCTTATGCAAATTAATTGAAACAAATGGTTATTTTACAATATTTTCAGCATGGCGACCAGTGTAGGCTCGCTGGACCTGCTGATTTCCTTTAATAGTCATTTTTTCACACAGACGGCGTCATTAGCTGTGTTTTGCAGTACGGTCGATCTGTTTTTGGAATATATGACGAAATTTTGAGGAATATTACGTCATTCGAAATTGTGTTAGAAGGGCAAGGAGACCAGTCAAAAAACAACTTATTACCAACTCAAGGAAGAAAAAATAGTATCAATGGACTCTGAAATACAAGAACTGGACGCAAGAACAATAGAGAAAGGTGTTATTCAGTGACGAGACTTATTTTTTCGTACAGAATCAAAGAAATCTGCATGTTTGCAGATCTCCAGGTGAGAAACTTCGAGAATCTCACATCAATCAGTTCGTTAAACACCCGTTGAAGAAGATGTTTTACATATCGTAGAAGGTATGATGCGAGGACCACAGTACATCGAAGTTTTGCAGAGAAGAGTGGTTCCAGAATTGAAAAAGAGATTTCCAGATGGATTTGGCATTTTTCAGCAAAATCTGGCTTCGTGCCACACATCAAAACTTGTGAAGACTTTTCTGACTACAACGCGAATAAAGGTGCTGGACTGTCCTGGAAACTCTCCGGACTTAAATCCAATTGAAAAATTTTGGGCGATTTGTAAAGAAAGACTTTGTGGAGAAGACTGTACTACGAAAGATAAGCTAATTCAGGTGTGGTACCGCGATCCAAAAATTAGTAAAGATTGCAGTCAACTCGTGAACTCGATGTCAAAGCGGGTTAATGATCTTCTGAAAAATAAAGGCGGTCATATCATGTATTAATTTGTGAGTAATTTTTGGATTCTCAGAAATAAAACGCAAAAAATTGAAAAAATCGTAATTTTCCGTCTTGTTTCAATTAATTTGCACAAGGGTGTATAGCTAGGAAAAAGGTCGAATTTACACCCTGGCAGGCAAACCGTAATTTTCACTTGGGGCCTGGCCTGGCATGGCCAAGCGCGTAAGGCGTGTGACTCGTAATCCGAGGGCCGCGGGTTCGCGCCCGCGTCGCGCTAAACATGCTCGCCCTCCCAGCCGTGGGGGCGTATAATGTTACGGTCAATCCCACTATTCGTTGGTAAAAGAGTAGCCCAAGAGTTGGCGGTGAGTGGTGATGACTTACACTGCTAAATTATGGACGGCTAGCACAGATAGCCCTCGAGTAGCTTTGTGCGAAATTCCAAAACAAATAAACAAACAAAATCACTTGGGGCACTCAACCGTGCGACTAGGCATTACTGAGCAACGTACATTCCTGGTTGACTACTCTACTGATACCTCTGAACAACATACATTCATGGTTGACTACTTTATTGATACCTCAGAACAGCATACATTCCTGGTTGACTACTTTACTGATACCTCTGAACAACATACAACTTTATATGAAAATAACAACAATAAATCTGTACGAACAGTTTTACTCAGATATACTTTAGACTTTATTATTTTGTAAGATTTATTCAGTGTAAGTCACAAAGATGTGAGAAACCAATCGAGACTTTTATGTTTGTTCATATGTGAAATCTGACGAGATACCTCAGTATACAATTTACCTATTGTTTTTAACCCTTAATCCCATAGCCTGTGGACGTATGTTTAACAATACAAAATGTACCTATTATTTTCAGCTTCTAATTCCAAATCCCATTCTTGTATTTGTTAAGTAATTCTCATTTCTTTACATACTAAATACTCAAGCCTCGTCTTTTAGTACAATGTTCTTAGTGGTTTACTTTCTACAGACTTTTCATCTTATCTTTTTATGATATTACAGAATTCGATCCCAACACCAGTCAGTGAAATTCAGCTTTCAAAGTAGCTGTAGACAATATTTGAATGTGATTGGACAGAGAACATTATTTACTGCTTGTTTTATACATACTGTGAACCGTGGTGTCTGTCCATCAGTTCATCTGTCGCCTGTTTATGACGGCTTCACTTCTCATGCTGTGTGTGAAAAGCAACGGATGAAGGCAAAGTTCAACATTAACTATTTAAATAACAGTAGAACAGGTATGAATAATGAATGTTAATAACAAACAGGATATTCTACACTAACTTGTTATGAATTAATAACACTATTTATCAGAATTTAAAATGTGACATAACGGTTTGTTATTGTTAAATTCTTCTTAACAGAACACTTACTATACAAACATGAAACATGAAACAGAGAAAACCAAAACTCATTTAACACACTTACTCAAGAGTTTCATACAAACTTACAATTTGTCTTTAGACATTGCTACACCAGGGCTATTTGCACTTGTCGTCCCTAATGTAGCAGAAAGACCAGATGTAAGGCAAGTAGTCATTGCTACCCACCGCCAAGTCTTGGTCTACTATTTTATCAACGAATAGTGGGATTGACCGTCACTTTATAATGTCCACATGGCTGAAAGGTCGATCATATTTGGTGTGGCGTGGAGAAGTACACCGGACTTTTGTACCATTTGCTTGTGTATCACTCAACATATACAAACATGGATCCCCATTAGGTTCCTCGACTGAAATCACTACAAGTTGGTGTATATATAAATAATTTACGAAGGTTCTCATACACTTTCTCACTCACTTACTACGATAACTGTGTTTATATATACACATATATACGTATGAACATATATGTAGACGGACGGGAATTTAAATAGAGATGTTGTTGGTATTGTTTTTTCAGTCAACGTTGTACGAGTATTGATGACAAAGTTACGTATGGACAATTCCACAGAAACCGCGCATGTCAGGCAGATATTAGTGGTTGTCTGATTTAATAACAATCTAAGCGATGGTAAAAATTATTTTGAAAGTTGAAGAAAAATAGACGTTTGAGTATCAATAAAAATATAGGAAAATATCAGCATATTTAATGAAGTATTTGTTGTATTTTTACTTTATAAGCAATTCTATCCTTTTAAGAGTAGTAACATAGAAATTCAAAAATGTTCCAGTGTTTGTCCTGTTTGGCATTATTTAGATTTTTATTGATCACTCCAATGATCACTCCTCAACATATTTCACACTTGAACATTGATGATAAAACTGTAAACAGTTTCAGGTTTGTTTTGTTTTCTTTTTGCCAATAGATTAACCTTTTAATGTACTCCTATACATCAGAATTCCCAGATGTTGAGAGATTTATCGAACTGTGTATTCTTAAATAAAACACATTAACTCATTACAATAAAATTTATGTCAGGCTGTGACTGTTATATAGGATTAAATGTTAAAATAAATAGATACAGCTTGAAAGATTTACCAGTGTTTTCAAAATGTATAAAATAAAATCAGTCGTAGCTTCAGAATCACTAGAAATAAAAATCCACGAAACGTATAAGGGATTTTATTGGAAAGAAATGTAAACAGCTTTCCAAAGGAAAATAAATGGCAGAATAGAATAAGTAACTGTTTTTTTATAGGAAAGTCATCAAAGCTACTGCGCTTCTTTTCCGTTTGCTCGGAATCACTTATCTTCTGCATCAGTCCTCATGACGATACTCACCTAGAGAGAGAGAGTACATGGTCACTAACGCCTTGTTGCAGTCCTCCAAGTAAGTCTTTCAAGTCTAATTTTATATGAACGGGGAAAGAAAAAATGTGGATATAGTTCTTACTGGCCATAAATCTGTTATTTTCACATCGCTTCCAAGTCCTTGATTGTGTTGGATATTAAACCGTCCAGTTACCGTTATTTCTGTATCTTACATAGTTCGTAAGGATGTATGTGTTTTCTTCTAACAAAGCCACATCGGGCTATCTGCTGAGTTCACCGAGGGAAATCAAACCTCTAATATTAACAGTGTAGTTCCTTAGAGGAACGTTCCAACTCTTTCTCCTATTTTTGACAAGTTCACATCCAAGTCGATGACACGTTTACTTAGTCTTGCTCTTTCAAATCTAGTAAGATAATAAATTTTACAGTAAAGTGTTACTCTTAGTGTTGAAATAATTTAAAAGGAGTTCCCAGTGGCAGAGAAGTATGTCTGCAGGCTTATATTGTTAAAATCCGGGTTTCGATACCCGTGATGGGCAGAGCACAGATAGCCCCTTTGTAGCTTTGCGCTTAACAACACATAACAACAAGTTTAAGAAGAATTGTTTACGGTGTAACACAGTACTGCTCCTCAATACACAGTTGAAAAACTCAGATGGACTGCAATGGTTAGAAATTGATTCCTGTTTACAGAAACGAAAACTGTCTTACAGAATATTTATTAATCATTTCTCTGGTATGACAATGTATGTATAACCACAACTGTCTGGCTATAATTCTTAAGCCTCTTGAACTTACTAACTTTACTAATGAATAGTGTTATTGAAGGTCACATAATGACACCTCAACGGCTGAAAGAGCGGCCACGTTTGGTTTGCCGGGAATTGTTAGTTGAATACTTTAACCACCTGGCCAGGCTGAGCCCAAGACTTACAGAATTGAAACGTTTGAATAAATTGCTTTATGTATGTGTATTAAAAACCTATAAAATAATTATAATTCTTTATAACCTGCAGGTTTCGAGGCTTCTAATGATCATATTTCCCAGTGTTTTGTTATCTATCAGTTTACAAGACAGATGTAATATTTTTATTTACAGTGGGCGTGTGCTCGTGTAATCGTTACCTTCTGAGCTGTAATAACAACTTAGTGGTGGCATAGCTTTTAACCTTACAATTTTATTCTTGAAGTAATCTCAGTTATGCTGAAAAAATCTTGATAAACAATAACAGAAAATGTGACACAACACTGTAAGTTCGTAGAAACCTGGTTTCGATACATGTAGTAGGAAGAACACAGATTATGTATAGCTTTATGCTACAAACAAATAAATACTGTTACTCAAGGCTTACCTCTCAAACACATAGGTACACATCTTTCACAAATAAGGATATATGGGAACAAAGTAGAAATTGTGTGGAGAGATGAAGAAAAAAAACCTTAGAAAGAATATCAAATAGTCGAAATGTTTGAAAAAAATTAAATTTTCACTCGACTATACAGAAAAAAAAACTGCAATCCTTTGTCAGTGTGAAGTGACTGAGAAATAAAAGAGTTCACTTTAACTTTTGACAATAGATCTTACATAGAAACTTATAAGAGAAACCGGAAGACCTTTTTACACTCACATCTCAAAACATGTTAGTTCATTATATACGTATGGCTAACACTAAACCACCCCAGCAGAACACTTCCTATACAAAAATGGAACATCAAAAATAGAAAAACAAAACCCATTTAAACTTTTTTAAAATATCTTAAAGAGATAAATATATGGAAGTTATACTCATTAAAGAAATAAATACAAAATTTAACACGTAAAATCGGTGTTACATGTAACTAAACCTACATTTAAAAACAACACAAAATAACAAAATACTTTAAATTATTACTTTTACCTTAACACACTTACTTTAGAGTATAACACATTCTTACAATTTGTATTTTATCACAGACAGTAAATTATGTGACCTTTCAATTTTAAATGTTTGTTTCTTTGTAGCGTCTGTTTGTGTACTTTAATTTAATCATAAAACATTTTGTGGTTTTTTCTATTTTTTTATTTCATATAATACAAATATATAGTACAGTAAAACCTGTTTAAGCCGGAAACTGCGTATGGCGGAAGCTTGTACAAGCCGGAAATATCAAAATGTTACAGCATTATCTTAAGATTTCTCTTATAAAAGGCTCTCCATATGGCGGAACCTGAGTAACGCGGATGGAAAACTATATTCCGCCTACCTCATCTATCAACAAGTAAAATTAGAACCTGAGTAAGGTGGAAAAACTGTTTTTGATTAAATTCTAATTTCCTATTTAATTAATAATTCTCGGACATTTTGTTAGTATTAGTTAAATATATTCTGTTATTTTTTCTTCCGTCATTATTCCAGAGGTCGCTATTCGAAAGAACGATTGACTGTACTTTTGGTCGCTCTCTATCAGGATTTGAATAATCACATGTAACCTGGAGGGTCAGGTACTCTTTGACCTCTTCTTCCATTTGCGATTATTTGTTTTTGAATTTCACTCAAATCTACACAAGGGATACCTGCGATAGCCGTCCCTAATTTAGCAGTGTAAGACTAGAGGGAAGGCAACTAGTCATCACCACCCACCGCCAACTGATGAGCTACTCTTTTATAAACGAATAGTGGGATTGGCCGTTATATTATAACGCACCTACGGGTGATAGGGCGAGCATGTTTGATATGACGAGGATTCGAATCCTCGACCCTCGGATTACTGATGGAAAACTAAAGAAACCATGAATAAATATGAAAAACATTAATTTTGCAGTTAAATTAGATTCATGATTTGTAGAAATATATTTATCTTTTAAGGGGAAAATTCTACTCTTTACATAATTCTCACGAAAAACAATTTCTTATCTACCCTAATTTTAAAATTTAGGGAATATTTACTTAATGCTCTCGTGTTTTTAAAGTTGTTTGTTATGACGATTCCAGTGAAATCCAAACTCTGATTGATGCAGATGATTCTGTTAATGCGGAAAGTTTTGTGAACGTTGAAAGGAATGTTTTAACAGAAACTGATGAAACTGATTTATAATCTGTAATAGAATCTGAAGATGGTAACAGTGTGAGAGATTTAGAAAATGAACAAAATGGAAAAGATAGTAAGGAAATAGAAATTCCTACTTCATCGCAAGTGTTAAGGTATATTAACTCTACCAAATTGTATGCAAAAATGAAGTGGAAAATGAACTTAATGAAATGGCCCTAAAATTGTCGTGCTCTTTTAACCGCATGAAAAAGTTCATTAGAAAAATAAACTGTTGAAACTGGACATGTTCTTCAAATAAATTTGATTAAGATTTTGTGGACTTGTATATATATATTTTGTCTATTTTTGTTCAGTTATGTCGAGACAACCCACTTGTAGAAAAATATATACATGTAAAAACGGCTCGTTTGAGTTGAGAAAATTTTTACGTACAGGAGCGAACAACGTTTCGACCTTCTTCGGCCACTGTCAGGTTCACAAAGAAAGAAAAAGGTAACTAACCGGAAGCTGACCATATGTTTGAAAGGGGTGTGTAACTGAGTGGCGGAATGTAGAGGGCGTCGTTAGATGTTTGAATATATATTTTATATTATTTATTTTATTATTATTATTTATTATATTATTTTTAATATAGGTATAAAGGTGTTCCTTTGTATTGGTTCATTTTGGGCTTGAGTTGTTGTATAAGTAAGGCTTCTTTAATTTTGCGTTTGTTTCTTTATTTAGTATTTGAGTGTTTTTTTTATGGTTATGTTTTGTTTATTTGACTTGCAGTGTTCGAAAACGTGTGAAGGTGACTTTTTATGTTCTTTGAATCTGGTTTCAATTTTTTTACTTGTTTCTCCAATATAGAAGTCGTGGCAGTTATCACATTGTATTTTATAAATAATGTTGGTGCGGTGTTTGTCAGTGTAGTTTTTACATAGTATAGACCTCTGTTTTGTGCCTGGTTTTTGAATACATTTGGTATTAACTGGAATGCCATAATTTTGTTACTAGTTTTTGCGAAATGTTGGTTATTTTTCTGCTGGTGTCAGGAATATATGGTACACAGCAGTATATGGTTTCGTGATTTATTGATTCGTGAGACAAATTTACTTTTGTTTGTTGATTTTGCTTTCTGTCTAGGTGTGTGTGTATAATGTTTTCTACGGTTTGTGGAGGAAACTTATTGATGCTGATGAAGTATTGTTTTATTTTGTCTAATTCGTCGTTAATTTTATCTGGTGAGCATAGTTTTATGGCTGTATTTATACCAAATAAACACAGCCATAAAACATATCAACATGTGACACAACGGTATGTTATTATTGAGTGGTTCTTAACATGACTGAAACACTCAGTCATTACTTCTTGTAGTTGTTGGTATAAGTAGGTTTGTCTCTGAGTGAAACATAATTAATAATATAAATAATTTAAATTGTAACATTAACTTAAACTTTTCACGTTATGAGATATGAATGTTTCTCTATGACAAGAAAGTAGGTAAGGAATATAGGTTTAAAAATTTGATTAATAACAGCAAAATATACTAGTCATTAAAATTTATATTGAATTTTGTCTAATGAACAATTAATTTTACATTTAACGACATTAAAGTCATTTCTTGAAATATTACACACAAAGAGATAAAGAGAACTTTAACACGGATTGTTTGAAAAATTCTGTTGTATTCTATCTGAGATGTTTACCAACTTTAGGTTCCAATTATATACAAATAATTTGAACACATTTAATCCTAGCATTTGGTTACCATCATATCACAAGTAACATGTTTTATATATTTTAATATAATTCAGTCCCCATATGGTACAACATTCTACAGAGTTACAACTTTAAAATCTTCAAAGTTTACAGAAAAGAAGCACCAGAAATGGGAAGTGCTAGGAGAGTAAAGTATCTATCGGAAATATATTTTCAGTGTAAGAAAATATCAACTTTGATACGATATCTTACCTAAAAACACATAATAACAGGAATCTCATTGAGAATCTTATCTTGACTTGGAGGAGGAACCTAGACGAGCACTCCTCGGAAAGTGCCCTCAGGATGTCGTTGGAGTGTGACTTCTTTTCTTCGAGGAACACACTCGTAAGATAACGTATAAAGTAGGTACACTCTTTTCCCGTCTTGAAAGCACGGGTCACTACGTTGGGTGTAAAAATAACATTTTTAACTGTAGATATCCTGGCTGGTCCACCTTCTTTCCCATGGTGGAGGGGAAGGACATGTTACCAAACATAATACCTATAATTTAGTCCACCTTTTTTCCCAGGATAGGGTGGGGAGCATCCATGCCAACACAATAGATCTAAACGGGTCCACCTTCTTTTTAGAGTAGAGTGGGGAACATCCTTGCCAACACAATACATCTAAACGTGTCCACCTTCATTTCCACGGTAGAGTGGGGAACATCCTTGTCAACACAATACATCTAAACGGGTCCACCTTCTTTTCCAGGGAAGAATGGGGAGCATTCTTCCCAACACAGTCCATCTAAACGTGTCCACCTTCTTTCCCATGATATAGTGGGGAACATCTTTGCCAACACAATACATCTAAACGGGTCCACCTCCTTTCCATACCAGATCTCCAAAAAACCAGCCTGCGGGAATGGTATGAAAGGAGTTTCTCAGCCGACTGGTATGTTCTTTGCTTGTTACAAGATAATCCTTTTAACACAGTTAAGATATCTTCTTTGTTCGTTTGTTTTAGAGATTTGCTCTTTAGGCAATTGCCATCTTAACTCATGAGATTTCTCCTATTTCAGCATATGTCTTAGAAACACCAACTTCCTATTTTCTAGTTCTCCCTATAGTTTTGCGCGAGTGAAACTTAAAAAAATTGTTTTGTAAATTTACTAGTTTTTAATAACAAAGATTTGCTTTGTTTTTCGAATTACAGTTTTTTCATTTAGTAACTTAGAAGTCCATATTACTATTTCTCTATCCTTTGTGAGAGAATTTATTCACATAAGTGAAATTTCAACAGTGGCGAGGAAAAGAAAGTTACGTGTTAAAGACGTGACAGCCACTTTTCATATATTAGTGAACACCATTATGTAGCCTGCAACTTCATTCACATCTATTTGACTCTCTTTCATCCCTTTGATTTCAATAGGACATTTAGCAGGAGGTCAGCTTCTTTGTTTACGCTCATCTATTTCTAAGGCTTTGTGAACTTTCCATTGAGGACAGTATTCGACCTTATGTGGGCTTAATTTCTCATGTATATTCCATTCCAGGTCTTTTTCTCTCTTTCACAATCCCGTTTGTATAAATCTAATCCTGATGCACTACTTGTTTCTCATCATTTACTCACATTTGAATACATACTGATTTCTTTTTAGACCAACTACATTTCCAGGACCATATGTCTGGTCCTCATAATCTTACTGATTCCTGCATAGAGATTTATGGTTATTTTTACATGCACTATCTAGATTCTCAAACTGTGGTTTTAATTTTGAATTTTTGTAAAGCTGACCCATTTAGTTCAGTTCAACTATCCAGTACACAATTACCCTGCCTTTTCCTGAACCTTCTTTGTTTGCTTCCTTGCACTTTACGTCTTCATCTCATGTCAGAAGTACTTCACCGAGATGCTGTTTTCTTTGGAATGATTTTTGTCACATCATATTTTTTGCTGTGGCTTACTTTATACAATTTTTGCTCCTCTGGTCCCACATATCAAAGAACGAATGGATTACAACCATTCTTACACATAGGCTTTCACTCCAGTTCTTTTATCCCTTCCTATCAGTTCTCAATCGGTTCAGTTTCATCCCCTTTAGAATCGATTATGTCCTCTTTAGGTGTAAAGAAATTTACCAACCCTCTTACAAGGTTTTACTTGGTGTCCCTAAAAAGACACGGAAAGGATTTAGTTATTAATCTGTCCAACGTTTTCATTTAGAAAAGTTCTCTTCAGTTCATTAGGCCATTACTCCATATTCAGGTCTATATTACAAATGTCTTTCTTCCTATTAACATCGCAGAGTTCTATAGATGCTTCCTTTTCTCCATCCAATGGTGCTATATTTTATTGTTTCAAACACAACAAATTGTTCTGTAATTTCAGTTAGGTGGTCAAAGCGTTTGCTCCACATCTCCATTGACTTGGTCTATGGTTTCGTTATTACATGCAAGATAGCCTTCTGTTTTCATACTCATGGAAAGAGTTCTCCAGTCATATCTTCATTATTTTGATGGTGGAAACCCATTTTGGGTGAATTGACAAAATGTTCAAGTCCTTACTTCCACCCAATACTTTATCCTCTTCACCAAACCATTTCCCTCTTTCCTACTGTGCTCGAGAAACACATGTTGTAGCTAGATAATCCATTACCACTGTTTTGGTTCCCTCACTTTGAATCGTACCAAACCCACACCTATTTTGAGTAATCATCAATAAATGTAACAAAGTACTTGCTACCTGCAATAGATAGAGTTTGCATAGGACCACAGACATCACTGTGTACCAGTTGCAGTCTTCCCTTTGATCTGATTTCTCCCACTGACTTAAATGGCTTCCTATGCATTTTACCTTCAGTGTATCCTTCACAGAAACTGGTTTCATCAGACTTCTGGAATTTTATTCCACTTACATTTCCACTCCTGACATATTTCTGTAACTGTGAAACACTGACATGCCCTAGTCGTTGATGCCATATATCCAAGCCATTCATGCTGCTGTTTGAGGCTACTGAGGCATTCTCAATAACACTGGTCTTACAGTCCAGTTGGTATAGACCATCATTCTTTCTTGTACCCATGCCATGGAGTTGTCCTGATTTACCTCGGATGTAACAGCGATTAACTCCAAACTGCACAATATTTCCTTTTTCAGTAGCAGCTCCTACTGAAAATAGATCGTTAGCTAATTTTGGTACATGAAGGACACTCTGCATTGTGACATGCTTTGAATTACTAGCTTTAAATGTTATTTCTAGTTTACAGTTTCCAACTCCAAGAGCTTCAACAGTTCTTCCATTACCAATCCTAACTTGCTGAGGTGTGCGAAACTTGTGATAATTTGATAATATGTTCCTTTGGTGTGTCATATGCCTATACACACCAGAATCCACCAACTATTCTCCATTTCCTATTCCTTTATTCTGGTTTGTTACAAAAGCAACACCATTGTTTCCATCAGTATAGTCTTCCGCCACATTAATGTCCACATTCTTAACTTTGTGGACCATTTCCTTCAGTGTTGGACAATTGCGTTTTATATATCCCTCTCTGCCACACTTGTAACAATTGAAGCTGTTACCCCTTTTCTTTGTTCTTTCCATGTGGTTTGAAGTTGCTACGAGTGGCTAATGCAGTTGATGATGTTTCATTCGATGTGGTCTTTTTCTTCTTTTGTTCTTCATTAATCAGTGCCTGTTCCACAAATTCTAATGAGATATCATCAGTTTTGTTTTCCAGGACTGTTACAATTATATCATAGCTAGCTGGCAGACTACCAAGTTAGGTAACAATCTGATCTTTTTCTGCTAGTTCCGCCCCAACCGCAGCAAGCAGATCCATTAATTCCTTCATGTGTTTCAAATGTTCATGGACCGTCATGCTTTCTTTCATCTCACATCAAAAATATATCTTTTTCAGGAATAGTTTAGTGGCTAGTGTGTTCCTATCAAAGTGAGCACGCAGTACATTCCATGCTTCCTTAGGAGTTGTGCATGAGGTGACAAGATATAGTTGTGCACTTTGAATATTCAGAACCTTTGTTGTTGCTGAAAATGTTCTTTCCCTTTTCCTGTTGAAATCCGCCCTTGTTTCATCATTGGCTGTCTTTGCTAATACCTCTGTTTCAGTCACATGGCCCCATAGGCCTTTTCCTTTCAATAAATGTTCCATTTGAAATTTCCATGTGGCTCAATTATTTTTCCCCAACTTATCAATTGATATTTTATCTTCCATTGTCAAACTATTTCAACCACAACTGTAATATTCCTTTCTTTGATTTAGATCTATTTCTCTCTTTATATGACTTGAGAAAATACAGTGTCAATTAATATTTTACTTACAGTTTATCTTGGTATTTCACAATGGCTTCCAGACAAAGAAAACGAATCATCCAGAACTTGTGATAAAGTGTCCATGTAAATCCAGTGCCATCCAACAAAAATTGTCATCCAAAACTGTTCTACAGTCATCCTCAGTATTCCCTGGATTACTTGTACTAACAATTTTAAAACAGTTTCATCTTTTTAAGCACTATTAGAGCATTCCTGGGCCCATAACCTATTGATACGTGTTTATTCATTGAGTGCAAATGTACAGAGAAAACATATTCCTAACTACAGGTGGCAGCATTTATCTCAATATTCTTAACAGTTTAGATATGAGGTATGGTTTACTGGCCCGTCAATGAAGTATGATCGAATAACATGACGCGCATAAAGTGCTGCCCACATCATGACATGTGGAATGTTGTATTCAATTTCTTCATAATAATGAGGATTCTCCTTTGTCCAGAAGTAAACATTTCGTGCTCGTCTCGAATGGTAAATTGAGCACTCGTCCGTAAACATCACCTTTCCTCGAGAAGGGATCGTTTTGAAGATTCGCAGTAACTCATCACACGCCAGTTTCCTATTTTCTCTATCAGCATCATTTAGTTAATTCAGAAATGTGGGTTGCCATGCTTTAATTCCCATGTTCTTTTTAATAAAGGTCTGCATGGTTGCTCGTGGGTTACCAAGTTCAGCTGATCTTTTCCTAGTCGACTTTAATGGTGACTCTTCCACAGCAGCACATGACTCTCTACGTTTAACTGGTCTTCCTGAACGAGATGCATCCTTAATGTTGCCAGTTTCAAACAATTTGCTCTCCCAATTTGTCATCATTTTTCATGTTGGTGGATCCTTATTGAATCTTTCACTAAATTTGACAGTTATTGTATCCAGGGTGTCACCAGTATTCTTGCCCTCATGTACCCACGTGCTTTTCACAATACGCTCTTCAAGTGTAAATGAGCTTACATCGGCCATATTTCTCTGAAAAAAAGAAACAAATTTATAATACACACGTAATTGAATATAACATAATAACATATGAATGGGTAGGGACTTACGGGCCACCCTGTAGAATGGGGGTTCCATTCTTCATCTCTACATTTGACACAGTAGTTTTATGATGTGTTAAAAATTTTCCTTCCTGCTTTTACTTTAACGTTTTTCATGCTGTTTATTACTTTTTATTTTGTGCAGTTATTAAGTAATTGTAGTTTCAAAATTCACACCAATTGAACACGAATCTTAAACTTTATATTACTGTTCATACACTTTTCACCTGGGAGTATTTTTCAATACATTTCTCAATCAGTCCGAATTTTCTTTCTTTTCGTTTTTGATAACACCTTTATGGCCAGCTCAAAGTTAATTTCCAGTCCTTATCCTTCTTCAGAAAATACCCTCTTTTAGTACTTCCTCTTAGACATCACTCATTCATCAGACTCGGTGTCAAATTATCATCTCGCTATCACCACATTCCGGTTTTAAACGTAGCTTTTGGATTAACTGTACATATAGCTTATTTACTTTTCATTTCCATGTATCATTTTTCATTTGTGGTATACTAGAGAATGTTATAACTGCCGAGTACAATCTCCTGCTGGTTATTTTGGAGTAAAACTGGTTTTATAAAAGTACTGGACCAACCAAATAATATTAGTTGGTTAAGACACCTCTGTCATATCTTCTTCAAAAGGTTGATTCCTAGGTGGTCTGGTATAGAAAGGAGATAAACTAGTCTAGATGTACTGTGTTGGCTAGGATATCACACATTACCATGGGAAAGGTGGACCATCCATCATATCTACAATTAAAGATGTCATTCTTTATTTAACACCCAGTTTAGTGAAACATACTGTGAAGATGGGCAAAGACTGTATCTGGTTATGAGCGTTTTCCCACATATGTTGTCCTCTAAGTTGAGATGTCATACTCCATAGAGATGAATTTGGACACTTTCCGAAGGGTGCTCGTCTAGGTAAATTATACACTGTTTCCTCAACCAAGTCAATGTGAGTTTAGGTAAGATATCGTAATAATTTATTACACTAATACCTCGACTCACACTTCTGGTACTTCTTTTTTTGGAAGCAGCTGCGACAGTAGAAGTAGTCGCGTTCCTGTTGAAACGATGGGTAGATGGAACTAGTGGCGGCAGAAACTGAACGGTAAAGCCATATTATGAGAAGTGGTATCTATTGGAAATATATTTACGGTGTATGAGAATATTAAATGTTCATAAATTCACAATCAACGTACTATAACATTTTCTTTAAAATATAGACACTACAGATGTAAAGCAAAGCTGAAACTCGACATTACCAAAACTGTATTAAAATTTTATGTGTGTAATCTAGTGTATATATAAATAACTATAGATAAACGTATTTACTGGTCCTTCTGTTTGTAAGTTCAAAAGTAGAATTATTTAGTTTTTTTATGCAAAATACTTACCATCATAACTTATCAGTATGTTTAACCTGTAAAGGCAGATCACAGATATAATGACACATTTAAATGATATAACAGTAATATCTGATTCCATGTAGTCCAAAACCTCAGTTATGGAAAGGATATTGTTGAAACATTTTACTCGGAAAGATTCAAAGATATTATATCCACATGTTCAGATTATTTATTGATATGAATAATTCAAATCATGTATATGTTTTTGCAATAACATTTTATCAAAACTGTAGGTATGCTATATAAAAAAGTATAAAAAACAACAGCTGAAGTCTGAATTCTTTAAACATTGAACAGACAGTTTGCCTGATATATTTTCATTACATTGGTTCTTGACCAACATGAGTAACGTCTTTACAATTGTTAATTTCAATACAACTATGTACTGAAAATACAAAGTACTAACTAATTTAGATTTTATCATATCTTAATATAATTCTACTATTAATAGATAGGGTTGTTTAAAATATTCTAACAAACAAGTTTTAAATCTTCATAAAATGTTCGATTCTACCTGATTTATTCAATACTAAATTATTATTTAACAGAAACTGATCAAGAAAACATTTCTATATTTACTAAAATATTAAAATTGTTCATGAATGATAATTTAATACGATCACATTTTATATTTTTAGTAGTATACACAGGGTTCTGAAGGTTATATTAAAATAATTTTGAATAACCAAATCAACATCTTGAATATAAGGTTCCAGTGGTACAGTAGCAACATTGTTTGAAATTTAGTATGTAGTTGGATGTCACTGAGATTTGTCACATTTGGGAAACTATGTGATGGTTATGAAAAATAATCATGTACGTGGATTGTGAAAATGTATTTAGATGAAGAACTTTTCAAGATTGAAATAGTCCTTAAACTTAGTTGAATTGACAAACAAGGCAACATACATCAACATTTTCAACAACTTTCACTAACACTATATTATTGGTATACCTTCATTAACACTATATTAGTCCTGTATGGCCAGATGAGTAGTCGCTTGACTCCCAAGTTGAAGATGACGGGTTCGAATCCCTGCCCCACCAAACATGTTTGCCTTTTCAGCCAAGTGACGGTCAATCCCACTCTTCATGACTAAAAGGGATTCGAACCTAGTGTCTTCAGATTTCAAGTCAAGTACCCTAACCTTCTGGCTATGCCGGGACGGTTGACCTGCAATTTCGATCTAACTGCTTATCTACACAACGCTTGTATTCAAATGTTACGCTAGATGTACATTTTTAATTTATATAGAAGTAAAGTTTTTAATGTGTGATTCGATCCAAATATCCACATTTCGCCTGAAAGAAGCACCATCTACAGACTGCTAAATATACTTACAGTTTCTGAGATAATATAATGTGTTGATGATATATGTGTAATTAATTTGTTAAAATAACTCAATACTTACAAAATTTATATCTTCATATTGGTGAACTACTAATTCTGTTTGACAATAAAATAGTAAAAACATTAGGACCAACACTAACTAACCAGTAGTTCACATATTAACAAAAGTTTATATATTAAGGGTGTATTTCACATGCTAGCCTATATATGTAATCATAACTGTGGGCTAGGATGGAGTACTGCTTTAGTTGGGTCTGTATAAAAAAAATGTCTGTTTTTGAAGCTTTTGTAGTTCTAGTATTAATATTCGTGATGTCTTCCGATAAAACAGTGTTGCATCTTGAGATGTACATCTCTAAAATCAGTGGTTTGATTCCTCTCGGTAGACACAAAGACACAACATATAGCCCAATATTCATGATAATTTCATTCTCCGAAAGAAAACACTTTAAATACATTACGAACAGGTTTGTAACTACATCAGTCAAAACCACTGTCCTACAGCCTTTTGTATGGGTTGTAGTTCAACTAGAGGGCCAAGACTTGACTGTACTTTACACGTTTATAACAGGAATATGTTAGTGTTACTCACGTGCAGCAACCACATTATTCTACATGGAGACACTAACCAATAGCATCACAACAAAGTAGTATTATTACACGATTCAGTTCTCAGTACTTAATTGAAAATTGGGTAATCGTGATTTCACTAATTTGTTATTAGGTCCAAGATGGCAGAATAAACAAAGCCGGCCAGGTACATAACCTATATAACGGTCTCGTACACGTTACTCTGACACCTACATGTAGACTCAAGCCAGTCACAGTGACATATATAACAGTCTCAGTAATGTTGACATTCATAACGGTCTCGCACAAGCCATTGTCACCTATCAAAATAGTCAAATCAGTCACACTGACGAATATAACAGTGTTAGTCACACTGACTCCTATAATCGTTTCTCAACTGTCATTCTTACACCCAAAATGTTTCACACCAGTTATAGCGACATAAATAATATAATCATCAATCCTAGTTGTACTAATTCTCACCAGTCTTACAATAATCTCATTGGCTTTAATTTAAACACTAAACAGTAGATGGAGCTACTATTATAGTTTTATTAATTTCGAAGTGTTTTTTTTTAAATAATATTAAACACATACTTACTGACTCCGAAATAATCTTTTACCAATGAATCATTTTTTGACCATTTGTTTTTGTTTTGCTTTAAATCCATCAAACAAAGCAAAGTATAACTAGAAACTTTCAAATTTTCTACCATGAATACATCATGGGTTATTAAAAGGTGGTTTGTTTACTGATTTTCTTCCACAGATGTCTCGTTTAGTCGTCTCTAATTCTTGAAGCGACAGACTAAAGTGGGATTGGCCGTCACATTTTTAACGTCTTCAAAGTAAAAATGGTAGAGTTCGAATACAACAAATCCGTTTCGCTGAGCATTTTATGTTTTAAAATGTGATTGATAAATAAAGGGAAACAAACAGAGACTTGGATAAATACATTAGATATTACACTTTATTACAATCAAACCATACAATTAGACAGATTAGTTAGAGAAACAAGTACAATGTAATGTATTTCGATAAATTTATCACTGTGTTCAAATGTTTAGAAACATAGTATTTATTAGCCAGATTTAGAACTTCTGAAAAGAAATATGGTAAACAGTCATCTCAACTGGTATATAAAACAGTCTGGTATATAATACTACAGATTATATGTTCCTTGTGTACTTTAGTCACGATGTAAAGTTAACAGTGTTGTTACTAATAGTACAGGATGATATTCATCTTCTCTACATCATGAGATAAAACAGTTAAATCTGTCGGTTTATAACCAAATAAACATGTTTACAGTTCTTTCTCTTTGTTATAAAATTATCTAATCACTTTATCTTGATAACAGCGATGACCAGCTCAGAGTTAACTATACGTCTAGGAGTCTCGCGTCTTTTAGCTGTCTCTAAAGAATCCTATTATGGAAAAAGACTTAATGTTATTTTGTGTTATCTGTCTTTCTTTAACACGTTTAAAGCATCTAGAAGGATTTGTATTCACGTCAGTCTAATGTTGATTGTTTACTAATGTGAAAGGTTTCACTCACTATATCAAGCTGTGTTTACTGACAACCTTATTATTTTCAGTAGTAGTGTGGCTCCCAGAAGAGAAAGGACAAGTACCATTGAAGGTTATTCAATGTGATAGGTTAGTCCAACCTTTTATGATCCAATAAGGTCGTATGATAGACATTAACGATGTAAGTGAAACTGACACTGTTAACAACAGAGTTAGTTGATGTACAAAAGACGTCTTAAATTTCTTAGGCTATATTCTTTACATAGAGTCAACAGCAGAGTAAATATCTTGTTGTGAATTTTGATGAAAGTAAAGGTTTAATTGTTCCTATAAAACAGTAAGATACAAATTACTACGAAGTAACCAATCTCAGTGAACTTGGAAGAGAACACTACACCAAAAGGACGAAACAACCATTGGATCACAAGTACTGGTAAAACAAAAGCTCTAGACATGTGGTCTTTTCAGTAGACAAAATGGAATTAATCACAGGGTTCTTATAAATGGAGATCAGTTAAATTCAATTAATGAAACAAAACAAAAACTCAACATACTAAGTAACCAAATAAACACAGCCATAAAACTATGCTCACCATATAAAATTAACGATAAATTAGACAAAATAAAACAATACTTCATCAACATCAATAAGTTTCCTCCACAAACCGTAGGAAACATTATACGCACACATCTAGACAGAAAGCAAAATCAACCAACAAAAGTAAATATATCTCACGAATCAAAAAATCACGAAACCATATACTGCTGCATGCCATATATTCCCGACATCAGCAGAAAAATAACCAACATCTGGCAAAAACTAGTAAGAAAAATATGACATTCCAGTTAATACTAAATTTATTCAAAAATCAGACACAAAACTGAGGTCTATACTATGTAAAAACTACATTGACAAACACCACACCAACATTATTTATAAAATGCAATGTAATAACTGCCACGACTTCTATATTGGAGAAACAAGTAGAAGGCCCCCAGTGGCTCAGCGGTGTGTCTGCGGACCTACAACGCTAAAAACAGGGTTTCGATACTCATGGTGGGCAGGGCACAGACAGCCCTTTGTGTAGCTTTGTGCTTAATTCAAAACAACAACAACAACAAGTAGGAAAATGGAAACCAGATTCAAAGAACATAAAAAGTCACCTTCACACGTTTTCGAACACTGCAAATCAAATAAACACAACATAACCATAGAAAACACCGAAATACTAAATAAAAAAAAACGCAAAATTAAAGAGGCCTTACTCATACAACAGGCCCGGCATGGCCAAGCGTGTTAAGGCGTGCGCTTCGTAATCTGAGGGTTGCGGGTTCGCGCCCGAGTCGCGCCAAACATGCTCGCCCTTTCAGCCGTGGAGGCATTATAATGTGACGGTCAATCCGACTATTCGGTGGTACAAGAGTAGCCCAAGAGTTGGCGGTAGGTGATGATGACTAGCTGCCTTCCCTCTAGTCTTACACTACTAAATTAGGGACGGCTAGCACAGATAGCCCTCGAGTAGCTTTGTGCAAAATTTAAAAAAAACAAAAACAAAATATAATTACATCATTTCCACTAATACCATCGATACTGTGAGCCGAAACGTTGTAATTATTAAAATAAGAACTTACCCATTGAATAATTGGTTGCTGTGGTATTTGTTAATCAATTACTAATTTCAGTAGGTTTAACTTTAAACACACAGTTATAAAGTTTACCTTTTAATTTATGTACTTCAACAAATAAAGTTGAACTGTTTGTTAGGATTGTTTCATTATTAAGAGAGTTTTTGACGCTTTAGTTTAACAAATCTTCCAGCGTACTCGTATAAAATGTTTACAGAAAATGTTTTACTACTTCTATCAGCCACGTTGTAGTAAGAAGAATGCTTCTGTCACGTTATTTGGCATTCTTTCTTGATTGGTTGAAGATAAAAACGCAAAAAAAACAACAAAAACAAACCTGTTACCAGTTGTCAGAATCAAGAAACTTTATAATCAACGTTGGAAAAATATTTTACCAGAAAAGAAAAAAAAAAGGTTTCAAAAATTTTAATTTCGACAAGATATCCTGTGTATTCTGTGTTGAAACCGCAACTAATACATTTTACGTCCTAGTGCTCAGCTGTAAATATGAAGGCTTATAAAGTCCAAAATCTGGTTTAAGATACATAGAGTTTTGAGGGACATACTAACCGAATCTAGTATCAGTGTTTCTTCTCTCCACCCTCTCTCCCAAGATCATGTGTACATCAAGTTTGAAACTGTGTTTATATTTTCACTCAAATGTTATTGAAACTAAACATACCTTATGTGCACAGATATCAATACCATGGTTTGATATCCAAAGGTGTTTTTCTTGTATGTGTATGTGTACTGATCCTACTTATGGTTAAATATAAAATAATTAGATATAATAGTGAAGCTTAATTGATACATTGAGGTGTCTGTGAATCATGAAGGGTCTTAAACTCCACAGATATTTTGTGCACGCTATATCTAACAAAGGTGTGAGTTTACTTAAATAATGAAGAATAAATCTGTTGCGTTTTAAAGAAGGTTTTTAATTATTGTACAATTATATGAGGGTGCAAAGTATCATAAAGAAGTTGTGACTGTATTATTCACTCATAGAAAGATGCTAGTTGTTTTAAAGAAGCCTTGGCTAATTATTATTCAGTTAAAGATGAAGTATCAAACTTTCCATTTAAGTGCTAAAGCGCCATCTATCTTGTGTTTCAATTATAACCAGGGAATATGTTTGAAAATGTTCTTGAAAGATATTATAGTATCTTGTCGTTTCTGTTTCGTTTTTTAATAAATGTGAATTTCATATTCAAATCTTTTTTTAAAGACTGGCCAAATATCATAGAGAAGGTCCAGTTGAAGAGATTAAGCTTCGAGAAACAGTAACAGAATGAAAATAGAGGAGTAAAAACTGCATTAATTTGTGTTTAACAGTACATTAAATCTGTTTTATTGACTTATATGTTAAGAAATATAGTCTACTGTGATGTTTCCAATATTTATTTAGCATGTACTCAGAGAAAAAAGAAATCACGTTAATAAGTTAAACATATATACTTTATACTGGACCATAGCTCCGAGGTCTCATGGTTTGAGCCCCACTGACTGTCCATACTTCTATTTCACTTACAGCGAATTTAATGGGAACCAGTTGTACCACGTATTTCTGCAGGGTTGGTGCATTACATAAGTGAATGCCAAACACCATTATTGAGTTAGAGTGGCCCATCGGGTGTTGTTGGATTGTTTTTTTTTCCCTCTTCATTCTATCATTTAAAAATTAGGAACAGCAAGAAAATTTAGCCCCTGAGCATAATATAATTTGTACAATTATTCACTGGGTGTTGAAACAAGTCAACTAAACACCCAGAACTGTAATTTGATGAGATGTCAAAAGAATTGTTAAAAGCATTTCATGTGTTTATTTTAAAAATGGTTTGTTAAGTTTCTTATGTTTTAAAAATCCTGAATAAACTCATGAATATTTTTCACCATAGAACAGTTCAGGTTCTAGTAATAGTT
This sequence comes from Tachypleus tridentatus, assembly GCF_004210375.1. Taxonomy (NCBI): domain Eukaryota; kingdom Metazoa; phylum Arthropoda; class Merostomata; order Xiphosura; family Limulidae; genus Tachypleus; species Tachypleus tridentatus. Next base: position 29,307,177 of record NW_027467782.1, read on the forward strand.
ACGACTGTATTCTAATGTATTGTTTGTTTGTTTGTTTTTTAATTTCGCACAAAGCTACTCGAGGGCTATTTGTGCTCGCCGTTTCTAATTTAGCGGTGTAAGACTAGAGGGAAGGCAGCTAGTCATCACCACCCACCGCCAACTCTTGGGCTACTCTTTTACCTATTTATAGTGGGATTGACCGTTACTTATAACGCCCCCACGGCTGAAAGGGCGAGCATGTCTGGCGCGACGGGAATGCGAACCCGCGACCCTCGGATTACGAGTCGCACGCCTTACGCGCTTGGCCCGCGCATTTATAACCAATTGGAAAATTCTTCTTTCGTCCTTGCTGCCCGTTTATCCATATCGAGGCACGTATCTGTGAAAGCATTAGGATTTTGAAAACAAGTACAGACTTAACCCTCGTCCTATTGACTCGTCTTATAAATTCAGCAGCCTAGGGTTACCGTAAATTCAGCAAGCTCATTTCTCTTAGTAATCTGGTTATGCGCTTTTCGAAACTCGTTCTTAGGTAAGTGTCGTGGCAAACGTACGTTACAATATATTTTGTTTGTGCGTTCTTGGACCAGTACAATACTTTTCTCACAGCGTTCTGTGTTTTTCATTTTCAGATCCTGTTTTTTTTTTTCACCCATCGTTATGACTGCTTTTAAAATAAGAAAAGTGGACTTTGAGTGTCATGCTTTCAATGATGAATGGGGAGAAAAGCACTTCTTTGTGGAAACAAGAAAACAGAAAGCTACTTGTGTGATATGCACAGAAAGTGTTGCCATTTTAAAAGAGTACAGTCTTCGGCGTCACTATGAAACAAAACATCTATCAACATATTTGAAATTTTCAGGAAAGTTCCGTTCTGAGAAATTTGAATCCATGGAACGTGTTTTTGAATCTCAAAAGAATCTCTTCACGAGAAAGTTTGCTGAAAATGAATCTGTCACTCGTACAAGTTACAAAATAGTGCATAGGATGGCAGAGCGAGGAAAACCTTTTATTGACGACAACTTCATCAAAGAGTGTATGATGGAAGCAGCAAATGAGCTGTGTCCTGAAAAGGACAATTTCTTTGAAAGTATCAGCCTTTCAGCAACTTCAGTTGTACGGAGAGCAGAAGAACTTGGAGAGAACATCGCATTACAGATACGCCAAAAAGCTAGAAACTCCCTATGGTATTCTCTGGCACAGGATGAGTCTACTGATCTCTCAAGTACGTCACAATTTCTCGTGTTCATTCGTGGAGTTAATTTGGACTTTCAGATCACGGAAAAGTTGGCATCAGTTTGCAGCAAGCACGGAAGAACAACTGGAGAAGACATTTTTAGGGAAGTGCATAAAACTTTGCAAGACTAAAACCTTCAGTGGAATAGCTTAGAGTTGTAATAGTTGATGGAGGAAAAACACGGCTAAGTGAAGAAGGGTCTGATGGGGCTGATCAGGAAACAGTTGGAAGATCTGCAACTCCTAAGCGCTCTGTTCATACACTGCACCATACATTAGCAAGCACTCTGTGGAAGAGACTTAGATATTTCTTGCATACTGAAACTACTCATTTCTGCAGTGAACTTTATTCGGGGTCATGCACTTAATCATCGTCAGTTCAAGGTGTTTCTTGAAGAAATTGATTCGAATATCTGTGACTTGCCTTATCACACGGCGGTGAGGTGGCTCAGCTGCGGTAAAGTCTTGTCTCGTTTTTATAAGCTGAGAAGAGAAATATATATTTCTTATCGAGAAATTTATAGCCGATCCACTTCTGTCGGATCCAACTTGGTTGTCAAAGTTTTCATTTTTGGTTGACATCACTTCCCACATGAATGAATTGAACTTGAAACTTGAGGGGGAGAATAACTTTGTCTGTGATCTCTATAGAATCATTAAAGGATTTCGGAGAAAGCTGTCATTGTTTGAAGCACATTTGGAAGGAGGAAACCTCTCTCATTTTCAGTGTTTCAATGAGTTTCATGCTGGAATCACAGAAGATGTCAACCTGGAGTTTCAGAAAAGATTATTGGTGATTTAAATAAGCATTTTAGAGAGATTTTCGGACCTCGACAGAATCGAAAGTGACATTCTCCTTTTTCAAAATCCTTTTTAATGTGTCATTGATGACGTGCCAGTGGAACTTCAGCTGGAGGTCATCGATTTGCAAGGAAATGACTTGTTGAAAGCAAAACACAGAGAGAGACAACTTTTTGCATTTTACAGCTGCATACCTGAAGATGATTTTCCAAAGCTGAAGCAGTTCGAATCTGGTATGGAATCAATGTGCGGAATAACTTATGTCTGTGAACAAGCATTTTCAAAAATGAAGTATGTGAAGTCGGTACATCGATCAAGGTTGACTGATGAACATTTGAAAGCAATTATAATGATTGGATGCAGCAATTCAAAACCGAACATTGAAGATATTTTGAAAGCCAAACGCCAATTTCATAAATCTCACTAATATTTTTGCGGCTTAGTGAAATTCAGATATGTACTCACTGTATGCGGTGTGACAATTGCTTTTGCTGATGTCACCTTTTCTGATAATCTTCTGGTGAATAAAAATGTTGGTTGTATTTCTGTTTGTTTTTTATTATATGTGTGTATTGCATGCTACTCCCACATGGCTAATGTGGCATCCTAAACTTAGTGGTAAGTCTTTTACAGAGAGCTTTCGTTCTAGCTTATGAGTGTTGAACATAATTATCATGTGGCCCGCGCTTCTCATTCCCCAAGTATTCTGGCCCCCTGTGAAAAAAAGTTTGGTGATCCTTGGTCTAGAAAATTAAATTCGAAATCAGTACGTTAGATTAAATGTTATGATTTTTATTATATGCATAGCTTATAGTGTGCATTCGGTTGGATATGATTAGCTTGTAGCTTACCTAGTTGCAGCCAACAGTATGTAATATTCCACAGTTTTAAAATATATATGGATGAGTGCAAAGTGTAATTATTTCATTATGTTGTATATTGTTTTAATTTGACTGTGTACAGAATGTGTAGTTATTCTAAATTTACTATATACATGGCAACGATGTTTATATATCTTTCCATAACTTGTTGTAATGACTACGTACACTACTATAGATAGTATTTTGCACGTGATTACGTAGTTCAGATTACATAACTTTAAACATAAAATTCCAAGACAGACATGTATGTAGTTTAAAGTTTTAAATCAACTGTATTATGGTTATATATTTATTTTCATTTACCTCTGCACAAAAAAAATTGTGTGTAAAACCTCAGCAGATATTTACAACTGTTATAATAATAACTTGATACACATAAGATAGTTAAATGTATAATTATAGTAATATTGTCTCACATGACATATTTTAAATTTATTTAAGGCATAATGAACATTAAAATTTTAGCACATACATAAGCTCTCAACATTAGGTTTAAGTTAGTTTTATTTCTGTTTAGCATTGTGTTAATCAGAATTTTATATTTCTACTAAATTGATTTGCCATATATTTTTATGTAGAATGAGCAGGCTTGACAAATGGTGACCTTCAAGTCATTTGTTAAAAATGGTACGGAGTATTACACATATTAAAGTTTAGAACTCATTTCTTGTGAGTGTGTTTAACTGTTGGTTGTTGTGGAGGAGTGAATTTGAACTTGAGTACTAAAAACAAAACAGGTTATTGCAACATTCTACATGTAATGAATAGTGTATTATAAGGAACTTTACAAAGTCATATAGTTTACTGAGATTTACTAAGAATGCTACTATATTTTTATTTGAAATGTTTCCAGGGTTTTTTGCTCATAATACTGAACTGGTATCTCTCACTTTCTTTAAATGTTGGCTGTGATTAAGTTTTCGTTTGCCATTCTTTGTATTGCTTTTATATTGTTTTAATAATTTCATATTGTGCTGTTTGTTGTTTTTTTATCTCATGAATTGTTTGTTCTGTTTTACTCAATGGGTATTGTAGTTTGTAATTTAGTCTACATATTGCTTGCTGCAGGTGAAGAAGTGCCTACTTCAAGTTTATCCTTTTAAGAACTTTATAAAGATTTATACTGAATACTATTCTGTTTTTTCTCAAAGGTAATTTTTATAGGAGCATTAAATGAATATCAGTAAAACTTGTTAAACAGTTAACTTTCGTGTAATTGTATATTTAACTGGAAAAACAAATAATGAAAATTTTAGGTGAGTTTCATCTTAATTGTCTAAGAATTAGTAAAATGTTAAAAATAAATTGGGATTAAGTTTGGATTTTGTGATCAGAACAAGGTTTAGTGTGAACAAAACTGTATTTTTGTTCTTTACAAAACTATGAGATTTTAAGCCTTTTTCACTGTGTGAATGGCCTTCAAGTTCAACTTTCCAGCTCCTAGTAGTCACGTCAGTGATGCTGAACAAGCTAACTCTGAAGAAACCTGTGAAGGAAGAATCTGTCCATCAGAAGGAAAGGTACCAATGAACAGTGGAGGTGAAACTATGGGAGTAGAGGTTACAGTCACTCCACAGCACGTACACGTTTGTCCATTTCATTTTTTTAGGTATGTTGCTATGTTAATTTTAGTTTTGTTGAGGTTTAAAAAAAATATTATTAAACATTAAATTTCTTGAAGTGAGCTAAACATATATAGTGTAGCTCCTACAGTAACATTATAAAGGCAGGGAACCATCAACAAAACGGGGGTCACAGAAGGCTGTGGGTTTCCTCTGCTACATAGGGGTTGATCGATGTAGATCCCTCATTCTCTTCAGTCAGTTTTACAAACCCTTTTAAAATGTAAAATTGAACAGCAGTTTTCTTGTATATCAACATTTAATATGTGTACATGTGTCAATTATTTTTAAAGCTGACATTTGTATTTCCAAGCTCACAGCAGGCAAGGTCTAATTATGGACAGTGTTTTATCACTAAGAAAAATAACACTTTTGGAGCATAAGAGGAGAAAGGCAGGTACTTTAGTTCACCCATCCACTTCCATTGTTTGTATTATTGAGCTCTTATTAAAAACCAAACTGTCAAATGTCTTGTGATGACTGAAATTTCACTCTAGAAGGTTGTGTGCCTTATTGTAAGATAAAAATTAGAGTATATTTAGTAATTATTTAAATTATAAAATGAAAGAACATATTTGTTTAAAACTGTTATTATGTTACGATACTTACATAAAGTTCAAAATGCTTTGGATGATTGGGTGAAAATCACTTAGATTTTACATGTGGAGAGAAAATTGGAGTTGCCAGTTTTTATATTGCTAGGACCCTGGTCAGGTATTTGTTGGCGTTATAAGCATGACACCAAAGCTTGAAGTAGTATGGGATGTTATCTTGTTGTTTGTTTTAGGAGATATAAGACCAATCCACTGTCTCTAAACTGTCTTGGGTCTACACCAAATATCTTACTCTTTTTTATTTTCCCTTTCATTCAAGTACAAATGGTAAGATACAACACAAAGTAACAATGAAACAACATACAACTGTAGGCTTCTTGGAATTGTAAGATTCAATAGACAGTGCAATAAATACTTACGGGATAGAGGAACTACATTTTTCTTCTTAAAATTAATGTAAGAGGGAGGTAGGAATAAAACAAAGTAGTAAATGGATGACACAAATAAACCCTTTCATTACAGACTCAATCTGTGTGAATGTGTTCATAACTGTCAGTTTCCACTTTTAAAATGATATGTGTATCTTCATAAAATCTAACTAGCTTTCTGGAAATATTACAAGTCTTGTACACAAAAAAATTTGAATTTTGTGGTTAAATATTTTCACTAAAAAGGGTTTTCTTTTTCTTTTTTCAAATTCAAGAATTTTACAAACTAGACCACTTTCTCTTTTCCTCCTTTTCAAAAATGCATTACACCAACATTATTTAAGTGTTTTCAGTTAATGACAAATAGTGTAATGACTAAAAAATATAAGTTTAGGGCTATAAGATAAAACACACTGTTTTAATGTTGGTAGTGTTAATTAATTTACCTTGTGAGATAATATTTCATGATTGTTTTTTTCACAATAAGAGTTAAAAGCAGACAGTTATTGGAAGTTTTGTAATTACTGTCAAGGCTACAGAAATTTCTAGAATGCCCCAATACAGGATATAAAAAGTTACAACAACAATATCAGAGACCACAGAGTAGGAAGTGAGCTAAAAGTAAAGCCAAGGAAAAGAGAGTTTCAGTCAGATAAAAGTTAGAAAATGTGAAATTTAAAATAGAAAAAAATAGTTTGGCTTGTCAACTGTATTTTAAACCAATTGATTTTAGCCAAAATAGATTTTTGTCAAGAAGTATTTAGATCCAGTTGTGATACATGTAGTGTGAAGAATTTGTCATATGTTTCACTTGTTTTGAACATATTTTAAAATAAGTGGAATGCATGCTGTTCATTTATTATTGAATTTATCTCCAAGAAGCTGCAAACACCCACTGTAAAAGAATCGTTAGTCAACACACCAATTTAAATTATTATATACAATATTTAAAAATAGATTTGTGATTGGAACAAAATCAGAAAATTGGAATAATTGTGGTTCTGTAAAAAACTGTAGGAATGGGTGTGCTTTTAGGTCCAGTGCACCAGTGTCCAACAGTATTTTCATAGTCACCAAAACTGTGTAAAATGTGTCAACATTTTCACAATGTGGCAGAAGAAATAACCATGTTTTTACAGATGGGTAGCAAATTCATAGTAATGTTTTCAGTTATTTATTAATAGAATTAATTATACTTAAAAAATAGGTGGTAGAAGTAAAGCACCAGTTCACCACAGGTCAATAACTGTTTTGTCATGTGGCAAGTGGTGACCGTGTTGGACACCATGGTTTTGAGAGTCCACAGTAAGTGAAAAACTATACTATACTCTTCAAAAAAAGAAACGCAAAAGGGATATTTTTGTTATTTTAAAGAGAAATATATGTAATAACGTTACAAGCTTAGAATATGTGATGTTACACGTGTTAAGGCACTGATTGTCAAACCAAAATGACAATAAAAGTTGTGCACTTTGAAAACGGAGGAAAACATCTGATTTTTCGGCAAAACGCATGCGTGTCCAATAAAATTGTTTGAGAGATCTGCATGTTCTGCAAGTGCAACATGTGTAAAATCCCTATAAAGTGACGGGTTCTCGGTTTCCATAGCTCAGTGTTAAGCCACCGACACGCAATACAGTTATGCCAAGACTGACTGAAGCACGACACAACAACGCCATTGGTCGGTTGGAAGCAGGAGAATCTCGAACAGATGTTGCCAGAGCTGTAAATGTCCACCCAAGCACCATCACGAGGCTATGGAATTGTCACCAACAACATGGATGAACTCGTGACCATCCACGATCTGGCAGACCTCGTGTGAAAACGCCCGCACAAGATCGCTACATCTGGTTACGTCACCTTCGGCATAGGACCACCACTGCGACGTCTACTGCCTTAACAGACCTTTTGCACATTCGAGGGAATCTTTCGGCTCAACGATACGTCGACGAGATCCTTTGGCCCCATGTGCAACCCATCATGGTAAACGTCAACGACGTTTTTCAACATGACAACGCCAGTCCTCACACAGCCCGACTCACCACTGTCTTCTTGAAACACCACAACATCAACGTTCTTCCCTGGCCCTCCAGATCACCAGATTTAAATCCCATCGAACATCTTTGGGACGATTTGGACCGACGTCTGCGACGGCGACAACCTCAACCGCAGACTCTATCTCAGCTTGCAGCAGCTTTGCAGGCTGAGTGGACAGCCATTCCACAGGATGTGATTCGTCATCTCAACGCTTCCATGGGCAGGAGATGCCAAGCAGTTATTGATGCTCACGGGGGGCATACTCGTTATTGACGTTGAGTGACGTTAAACTTCAATTAGTCAGCGTGGACTTCGCCTTTGCAGACTTTGGATGTTCAGCAGTGAATGTACAAAGTTTCACACATGTCATACAGAACTACCCGGAAGTAAACTTGTTAACAATTTGTCTCATATTTTGCCTTTTGCGTTTCTTTTTTTGATGAGTATATTTTCTCTCTATCACACGTCTGCTAGTGATGAACATGTTTGATTGTCAAACAAAATGAACCTAATAATTACATGTTCTTATTCTGTTTGAAAAGAAGAAAGTGGTGTTTATGTTCAGGATTTTCAAATAAAAACTGATTGATAATTTTTAAAATACATTTATTGCAAATAGAAACATTTAAATGCTTCATATGCTTTAATACTTTTAAAGGCAAACATATTTATCAATGCATTTGATGCAGAAGCAAAATATGCACATACTGAACTGGAAACACAAATTTTGATAAGTGGATATTTCTAGGCATCTGTTTAAAACCTTGTAAGAATTTTCCAAAATTATTTTCCTTGTTCAGCAAAATGAAACTTTACTTTTTCAGAGGCCTTGTATAGGGAAAGTTTTATTTACATATTTCAGCACTCATGCTGTTTCGGTTTCCTTTATGAAAGGTAATTAAAGGTTATTGAATCAACTTATAGATAACAACCAGAGTAACCAAACAATAATAAAGCAGTTATATTTAATTTTACTTTTTTTTTTCCATAAATCAACAAACATGGCAGCAGATGTGAAGTACTAGTACTACACATTTGGGAAATAGAATAACAACTGTTCTCTGGAAATGAAACAAGAAAAGAAGGAAAATAGCTTTATAAATCCTATCTTGATTTGTCTAAAGTAGAATAAGTAAGTAGTAATATGCTATGCAGATACCATATACCTCATTGCTTTGTAGCATATATACAAAAACATAAAAATTTGTGTCTCTCGTTCCATTTTCTAACTAATCCAATATAACTGGGCCGATTTTAACCAAACTGTGTGAAATGTTTACAAAGGAGTCTTAAAACAGCAGTGTTTTCAATAGATGGCTATCCTTCTTCATGAGATTAAATGTGGAGATAATTTGTAAAAGGGAGGCGTGTTAATGAAGGGTTCATGACTACTCTACAAACATTACTGCTGTTATTGAACGCTTTGATGTAAGTTAACGTTAATTAAATTCATAGATAGTGTCTTGTTCTTAAACTAAAAGTATAGCACATTTATAAAATGTTCTCTAATACACATTGACACGTTGTGCTCAACTGATAGATCTAAAAGGTATTGTTGTATAAACTTAATAAAGCTATTTTTTAATATATCTTATGATCTAATCAGTTTATTTTACACTGTGTCTTTGACAAACAGGCATATAATATTGTCTTTCTTTGATACCTATACAGTAACAATATAATAAAATCTACTAATCTGGAAACCCCTGATTACAGTTCTCACAAAACTAAAGTATTAGTTAAACTTGAAATGGTAAACTGACTAGTTTTTAGTTTAGTTGTTGGATTTTATTCATTATTGAAATCACATCACAATTAATTGTAAGTGTAAATATCTACTGGGAATACTGTTAAGGAAAAGTTATGATTTGACAGCCTTACATATTTCTCTATGTTGATATCATGATATGTACATATATTTGAATATTACGTAATGTTAGACACAGGAGGTTTATACATCTATATCTTAACTTTGAAAAATTTAAATACAGGAAATATAAAACTAAATTTAAACATAACAAATTTGTAGCAGACGAAGACAGAAATAAACTGATTTTTTCATCCTTAAACAGCCCAGCATGGCCAAGTGTGTTAAGGTGTGCGACTCGTAATCTGAGGGTCGCGGGTTCGCATCCCCGTCGCGCTAAACATGCTCGCCCTTTCAGCCGTGGGAGCGTTATAATGTGAAGGTCAATACCACTATTCGTTAGTAAAAGAGTAGCCCAAGAGTTGGCGGTGGGCGATGATAACTAGCTGCCTTCCCTCTAGTTTTACACTGCTAAATTAGGGACGGTTAGCACAGATAGCCCTCGAGTAGCTTTGTGCGAAATTCAAAAACAAACAATCATCCTTAAATAAACCGGAAGTGATATAATTTTTACAAGTAATGAAAAATTAGCAATTAATTAAACTTTAATCTTTGACCTCAAGAGATTTATTGGAGTGATTTGTTAGTTTGTAGTTAACCACAAACATAAAGTCATAGAATGGGATATTTGTGCTCAGCCTACCAACCTGATTTTAAGCGTTGTAAGACCGAAAACATGCTTCTAAGTTAGAGGGTGTCTTATAAAGGATATCAAGAACAAATAAAATAAAAAAATTAGTAGAACGAGATAGAAAAATAAAATATTATAATAAAGGAAGAAATTATTTTAATGAGCAAGAAAATTCAAATATCAGGATGTTTTGTTTGTTTTTGAATTTCGCACAAAGCTACTCGAGGGCTATCTGTGCTAGCCGTCCCTAATTTAGCAGTGTAAGACTAGAGGGAAGGCAACTAGTCATCACCACCCACCGCCAACTCTTGGGCTACTCTTTTACCAAAGAATAGTGGGATTGACCGTCACATTATAACGCCCCCATGGCTAGGAGGGTGAGCGTGTTTGGCGCGACTTGGGCGCGAATCCACGACCCTCAGATTACGCAGCGCACGCCTTAACGCGCAAGGCCATAATATCAGGAAGGAAAGAATGTTTAAAAATGTAACAGGTGTAATACCAATATCATATTACAAGTGTAATGGTAGTCATTCTTTGACAACTTCTGGGAGACAAACGCGACATCAAATATTAATCCACTGTCTTCTTGTTTGCAGTAATTGATAACATATTAACCACCGAAAATAAGTTAACCGAAAAAAAATATATAATACGCTATACTATAGATGCAATCTTTGGGGTAAATACCCTTCCGGTATCTGTACCGGAACAGTAACTTCCTAAACGAAAAAGTTCCAAATACTGATGTATAATGTGAAATGATGATTTTGGCACGAGCTCTAACATTATTCAAATACCTAAACTATCTTGCGTTACTTTATTGGTGATTGAACAGAACTTAACCCCTTCATTAATGTCATACATATATTTTAGTGCTTACGCTTGTTTTTGTATACTTTTTGCATGTGACGTTATTGTGAATATTGTATTGCGTAAGTCCTGCCTGTTGTTGAAACTTGTGAATTCTTGAAAGTGAAAAGAAACAATATTTGTTTGAAGAAGCGCGCGAGAACAGTTTCAAAATTTCTACAAACTCGTGTGGTTCTTATCAAATGCCGAGTCAAAAAACAGAATATTGTTGGTGAGTGTTCTATAAGCCTACGAAGCTATAACGTTAACTGATTTCGAACATTACCAACCGTTCAACTTCAATGAATAACTTCAGACGTTATTATTCCTACGGAGGCATTAAATATCTTCGTCAAAAGAAATGAATTAGTAAAGGTGTGAGACTTGTTAAAAAAATACGACGTTGGGTTAACTGAGGTACAACAATAGCAACTCAGAATTAATTTGTTCGGCGTGTGCTTGGATCGTCGATAAAATATTCAGTTCTAAACCAGATACACGACTTAGTGTTGTTTGTAAAACTGTTGTATATAAACCATCATTTGTAATAACTATTAGTAATAACCGTAATTATACATTGTATTGTTTTTATGTTTGCATATTAAAATATATTTACGTAAAATAGGCAACTGTGTGTATCAATCTTGTTCGCAAATAATATAAATATAATATTAACTACTAGGCTAATTTGAACTTCAGGTTATTTGAGATAGTAATATAACACGTACAAAACATAATAAATCGAAGAGTGGTCCGAAATAAATTTATAATACGTAATAGTGCAAACTACTGCATTATTTAATTCTCGTTGGTCTGTCGACGTTACATTCTGTTTTTACATATTGTTTCATTCAAAATATTCTTTACGGTTTGTAGTTAACCGACAGGCTTGTTTCTGTCTTCAAATAGAACGGTTACTCGAAGCGTTGCCAAGCGATTAAAAAGTAATAAAAATTTTTAATTGTACATACGCATGTATAAGAAGATTTACATATCAACGAAATAAATATTAACAACGTATAAAGGTAATAAATTAAGATTATTTTAAAATCTTACAAGAACTGAACCAGTGGTTAATAATAAATACATCTAATTCAACAATTACCGTACTGTATGGTTCAAGAACTATTGTAGAGCGTCACTGTATCATAGCAACTTAACGGTTATTCTGAAAAGAACGCAATAATTCGAATAGTGAGTAAAGTTTGAAATAAAACTTGAGAATTGTTAGTAAAATAAAATATGGATATTAAATTAAATGCAAGTAAACACAAAACAAATCGGATCCAGAATTATAAGTACAAACAAAGAAGATACAGTAAATTGATTTATATTTTACAAAATTCTTTAGAAAGAATTAGCCGGTAAAAATATGCCTTAGATTTTGTGAGCAGTTCCTGACTTAGGTTCAAGTCAAAAGGCTTAAAACAACTAAGTTAATAAATTAATGTGATGCGTATAACATTCTCATCGTAACACTCGCATAATCTCGACAAACGTCTTAAGTTTATCCATTAAATACAAAATGGTTGTTATTTAAAGAATGAATAATTAAAGATCTAAATTGTTATTTAATCAAGCCATGAACAAGAGACTCCTCTTGGTAACATTATGTAGGGATGCAAAGATGAACGGAATACTACAACACTAATTTATTTTTCATAACAGCACATATTGAAAATATTTAAGATGCACAATTTTTTATTATTATTATTAGTGAGAAACTTGAAACTGGTATTTTTCTGACAAAATTACACTTAACTGAGGTTCAAAGTTACTGCTCCCTGTCATCAAAAGTGATTACAAATGCTCATCAGATAAGGTTGATCTGTAACTAGATTTCACGTACATCTTTGAAAATGTCTTCACAAAAGTAGGTAGTGCCAAAAACTGAAATGAATCCACGAGTAAAGTTTTTTTAAATTAACATATTGAGTACTTGAAAAGTATTTATAAAATTCATCAGTTTTCCTTTTATGTATTTATCTTTCAACATGTCGTTAGATTGCAGATCAGTTACTTCCGTTTGAACTTCAGGTGGCAGTTCATCAATAACACGATCAAATGGGCTTTAGGAGATCTTTATTTCTATTGTACTCGCATCGAGATCAGAAAATCGCTTATTGAACCGTTGTTTTAGGCCAGAAAGGATATCCACTGTAAATAAAATCTGAAGTCTCTGACCGACTTTGCGCAGCGTGCCTTAACATGACACACTGGAGGATAAAAAACGCACGTGCAGAACAGAAAAGTATTATTCTTATGTGCTCTTGCTCCAATAACACAGTATTGGACTAAGCGGCATATGTTTCCTACAACACCTACAAACGAAATTTACAAGGGTGATAAAATTGTAATTTAAATGTGTGAAAATATTTATTATATGGTTCAAAGTTTCACTGGTTCAGTAAACACTGAAGGATCTGAGATAGCAGGTGTTTTAATGGTACTGCTCATCTATTTAACGTCTGTCGATTTCGTAACATACGTGTATGAAGGTGTTATTTGGACACTTATATAATTTAATACCCTCTTGTTTTAAAGTTCTCAAGTTTTGAATGTGGTATTAAATTTACCTCAGACTTTAGACTGAAACAAATGCAGTGTGCCTAACTGTGTATTGGCCTACAAAACTATACTATTTCGGCTACCGTACGTTACTGAATAATACACACATGCATATCACTACTTTTTCATTAATGTTTACGTTTTAGTATGTTTTTAGAACATAGAAAGTAAATAAGAAAAAAGCATTGATTTTGAGTGCATAACGTTTAATACTAAATCTTGCCAAGATTTGCGGGTGATTTGTTTGTTTTCGAATTTCGCGCAAAGCTACTTGAGGGCTATCTGTGCTAGCCGTCCCTAATTTAGCAGTGTAAGACTAGAGAGAAGGCAGCTAGTAATCACCACCCACCGCCAACTCTTGGGCTACTCTTTCACCAACGAATAGTGGGATTGACTGTCACGTTATAACGTCCCCACGGCTAAAGGGCGAGCATGTTTGGTGCGTCCGGAATTTGAACCCATGCCCCTCGGATTACGAGTCAAACGAATTAACACACTTGACCATGCTGGGCCCGATTTGCGGGTGGAGCGTGTAAGGATAATTTTTGTGGGAATCAAATATTAACTTTTGAATAAAAAAAAATCCAATTATCGTATCAATACACTCTAAATCAGAATTTACTAAACGTTTAAGACCTGCGGACCTTCTCTTCAAAAAAAAAAACATTCTGGAGCTTTAACTTCATGTTGTGATTGAAAACCTGATATTATTTTGCTTTCCAAACTTCATGGTGTTACTGAAAACACGATATTATTCTGCTCTTCAAACTTCATGTACTCATTGGAAAAACGATATTATTCTGCTCTCAAACTTCGTGTTGTTATTGGAAACACGATATTATTCTGCTCTCCGAAATTCGTGTTGTTATTGAAAACACGATATTATTCCGCTCTCCAAACTTCGCGTTGTTATTGAAAACACGATATTATTCTGCACTCCAAACATCGTGTCGTTATTGAAAACACGATATTATTCTGCTCTCAAAACTTCATGTTGTTATTGAAAACATGATATTATTCTGCTCTCTAAACGTCATGTTGTTACTGAAAATCTGATATTATTCTGCTCTCCAAAATTCGTGTTGTTATTGAAAACACGATATTATTCTGCTGTCCAAACTTCGTGTTGTTACTGAAAACATATTTTCTTTAAAATTATTATCAATGTTACAAGTGTAGCTTGAAGTTTGTCCGCCAATTGTCCGAGAGATGTTTAAAAAGAAACTTTTCAGTTTTATCTTTGTTACCACCCAATAAGATTTTCGTTCCATACCAGTCTTATAATTTGTGCTCACCGATAAGAAACAAAAGATTCTCTGAAACACTATTTACCTTTGAAGTGTAATATTTTAAAAGTTGCCTGTTAAGTGCTGAAAGGACAAATTAAGTTGAATTTGGAATAAATTACAGTTACGGCTATGTCTTTTATATACTAGATGTTTTGACACAACATTGGTCTGACTTGTTCATACACATCAATGTTCTGTCGAAACACATGGTATGTTACCTCAGGACAAATGACTTATGTCATTATGTTTAAAAATCGTTCTTGTAAACGTATTTTTAGTATGGTTTGCTTAAATGGCACACTTTTGTGTTTCGCGTACATGCAAAGAAAATTAACAACTTTTATATATATATTTTAGTAAATATCCAATTTTACAAATATTTTAAACGTCAAATAACATTCTAAGTAAATTCTAGCAAATCTACTAGAAATGAGAAAATCACTGCGATGATTTTCATCAGCATTCATTCTTTAGAAAACTATTGTAAGACAAGAGATTTCGATCAGAAGTGAGATGTAGTAATCTAAATGAAAAACGTGGAAGAAATGGTGAAGCATTGGCGACATATGGCTTGCTCGAAGCAGCCATATTTGCTGTAGAGATGTGGTAGGGATTTGTACTGTCTGAATTTGGCGCATTTAATAATTTAATTTTATGATAATCTTGATACTTTTCTTTGATATTCGATTTCAATTTGTATGAAATATCCGAAAAATATTCAGGCTTAAGCACTTATTTCAACCTTAATATAAATGGTGATTAAACGGTATGGATCAGAAAAGGTCAGGAAATTTAAAGAGAATCAATGATATATTTATTCTACACACTGAACCAACATATTCTATTTTTGGATATTTTGGTTATTATGGAAAACAAGTTAAAATGCTAAAATATATTTTTACATTCTTTGATATGTGGAATATTATTGTGGTGTTACCTTTGCTCAAATTTAAATACTATTTTTTTTTTGTTTCGGACAATTAAATTAGCATGTTAGCTCTTTGGCTTTACTTTACGTTAACACTTCTATATTTCCTGCATTGTTACAGTTGTCCTGCGATATAGGAAAACAGTGTACAATGTTATTGTCCAGTTTAATAACAGTCATCCAAACTGTTAAAAGTCAAACAGTATTATTATATTCATAAGCTTCTGAACTGATGAACCAATAAGGATCAGAATTTGATAAGAAATCTAGCGATACATCCGATACAACATAACTTATATTACAGATATTATAATCAATAAAGATAGTATAACTGCCCTTAAAAAAAGAATAGAACATTCCGTACGAAGCACGTATCATTTACTCGAAAACATGATAGTAAAGTATATTAAACACTTGCATCAATTTCAGATCTGTTTACAGCTTTTGATTGAAACAATAATGAAGAAAGAAAAACTTATTTAATGTGAACATGAGCTGTTAATCATACATGATATACAAACTAAAAAAAAATGTTATTAAATAAGTACGTGACAATAAAAATTAAGGTTCGGAAAGTTTATTTATATTCAGTTGTGTTTTTATCACAGCAAAGCCACATCGGTCTCTCTGCTGAGTCTTCCGTATATTCAGTTGTCTATACTGGGAAACATAGAACAATAAATCATTAAGAAGTAATTATTGGAAATAACGTATAATTTAAGTAAAATTTAAATTTTCACCTAAATAGCCTTAAATAAACTTATTTAGAAAGTTTGACATAACGTAACGTAACTGTACCTAACCTAATCTCGTTTGGAGTGTGACAAATATATAAATAATAATAATGTGTAAAGTAAAAAGAAACAAATTACATTTTTACGCAAATTATTCTGAGTGTAATGAAGGGAAACAAATAACTCTGTATTTTACTTTTGGACGAAGTTATATAAACCTCATCAGGCTTATTCAAGGATATCGTCCCTCGAAAGTACATTAGTATCAGAAAAAAAACTAAAAACATTTCTATAAAGTTTGTAGCGTTGATTTATGTTTTAAATTCGTTTGTCAATACATCTGAAGAAAAAACAATTATAAAGTATGACCTTTGTATAATTAAAAAAGTAAGTAGTAATCTGGGTTTTTACAGTTTCGTAACTCAGAGCTATGTGAACCTGACGATGACCGAAGAAGGTCGAAACGTTGTTCGCTCTTCTATGTAAAATATTTTCTCAACCCAAACGAGCCGTTTTTGCATATAAATTGATGTGATAAACAGCTGTAACTGAAACAGAGAATATGTTGACGTGGTAGACAGCTATGACGAAGACCTAGAGTAAGCTGACGTAGTAAACATCTATAACTGTGACACAGAGCAAACTGACCTTTTAAACAGCTGTAACTGAAAGAGAGAATAAGTAGATGTGGTAAACTACTTTGACTGAAACACAGAGTGAGCTGGCGTGTTGTTACTTCACATCTGGTGTGATGTTCTTAGTGTTTTTAACTGCTAAACTCTAATATTCCTCTGCATTATGTTGGATAATTGACCAAATATATTGAAACGATCAACGTTACATGAGTAAAGATAGTTACGGTTTATAGCTTTGTGGATATATATGATATATTTGTAAAGAGGTGTATTGATTGATCAAAATACTATTTGTCAAGCATGACAAATGGTTCCAGTGATGAGTGGGTTGATTATGTTTAAAATTGTGTTTATAACTATTTGTAATGGGTTGAATCTTTCAAAACCCGTATTCACATACAAAATCTACGTGGGTGGAATTAATCAATTGACTCTTTGTGGGAGTCGAAATGAAAATAATTAAGTAGGAAGAAGTATTATTATTACCGTGAGTCACGAAGATAGTGGAGTTGTTGTCGTGCAGAGGTACATAATGAGTTATGTACACTCTTTCCACCAAGAGGAATTGAACCTCGGATTTTAGCATTGTAAGTCCGTATACTTACCGACAGATGGATCTGGAGTAATTGCGCAAGTGTATTGTGTTACTTCTCGTATTAGGATAGAAGTTAGTTCGAAGATGTCTAAGTTGCATCTGTACATTCTTTTTATTCGCAGCTTTGCTGAGCTTTTAAGTTCGGTAGAGCTTTTGTGTTAACACAAAATTAAACAGAGTCTCTCTTGATGGATGTCTTTGTTTTATACTTGCAACAAAACAGTTACTAGCTTTATGGCTGTTATCGTGACGTAATTCCATTTCACCATTAGGGACTAATGGGTATGGACTGGGTGGAGAAAATTATTTATTTCCTTTATACAAAGTCTGGAATAGTGTGTAGGTTTGGGCACTTGACTCGCAATCTGCGGCCTAAAGATTTGAATCCCGTCATCAAACAACCTTGGCCTTTCAGCCATGGGGAAATTATAATGTTATGGCCAAATCCACTCTTGGTTGGTAAAAGTAGTCGTGGCTGACTAACAGCCTTCCCTCTAATCTATGAGTTCAAAATTAGGGACAGCGAGCGCAAATATCATTCAAGTATTTTTGCTAAATTCACTAACAAATATAAAAACAAATGTTTAAACATTAGTTTGAAATAAACAACACTTGTTTCTGTTTACGTAACTGAAATTATGGGGAAAAGAAACATAGGTAGTTAATGCTTTACATAAAAATGAAACTTGTCGGAATTGCACTCAGAAACGTAACATTTCTAAGGGGACGGGGTCGTGAGAACATTTAGTATTTAAAGTCTTATAAGAGGATGGAACCTGTAAGAAGGCCATTCAGATAGAAGGATAATGTTTTGGGTAACTTCAACATCAGATTGACTCAAAGCATCAAAGCATTCCCACAACTAAACGCAGAATACAAGGTATTCATGGAGATTGTAGTATCAACACCCCCATCAGTGGCTCAGCTATATGTATGCGGACTAAAAACGCTAAAAACCGAGTTTCGATACCAGTGGTGGGCAGAGCACAAATAGCTCATTGTGTAGCTTTATGCTTAATTTAAAACAATAACAACAACAGAATCAACAAGAGTCCGTAATCTTTTTACATCTGACAATAGTTAATCATATCAATGCAAAGGACCAGAAATTTAACACTCCTACGAAAAGTGGGGCCTAATAGGCCCCAGAGCAACTTGAAAGGTTATTAATATTAGGCTAATAAATTTGTATTTAAATGAAATTGCCATTTCATCAAAATGAAATGAATCAAATGAAATGGTAATTTCATTTAAATACAAAGTTATTAGCCTAATATAAATAACCTTCAGTTGCTCTGGGGCCTATTAGGCCCCACTTTCGTAGGAGTGTTAAGAAGAAGCCTATTTTGAATTAATAATTTTGTTTACTTGGTTGTTGCGACCCCCCAACGGTACAATGGTATGCCTGTGGACTCACACCACTAGCATGTGGTTCCGATACCCGTGGTGGGCAAAACACAGATAGTTCGTTGTATAATTTTGTGCTTAATTCCAAACAAACACATGCTTGTTTTCAAATTTTCTTTGCATTTTTGTCAAATTTCAGTAAATTGTTTTGTTCATCAGAACTTCTTGAGCATGATATCGCTGTTGGACGATAACAATAAACACATCTCTTACAATACTTTAACATGAGTTTTATAATAAGGCATTGTCTCTCTTAATGAGTCTTCCGAAAAGTCTTCTTTTCTTTCATAGCAAGACAACATATTTTTTTATTGTGAGTTATCGTCTCATTCATAATGAATCTTTATGTTTTTTTCAGAATTAATTCACATTTGCTTTATTTTTAGTAAATCAAGGAAATTATTTCTTAAATAATCTCTTCCTCCGTGTTTGGAAATGTTCTTGTCTGTTATGTTATAACTGAATAATTCTTCTTTCTATACTTGAAAATACGCCTGGCTGTTTTGTCATTACTGAATACCCCGTACCTCTATGTTTGAAATGTCCTTGTCTGTTATGTTATAACTGAATAATTCTTCTCCTTCTATACTTGAAAATACGCCTGAAATGCTTGTTTTGTCATTACTGAATACCCGTACCTCTATGTTTGGAAATGTCCTTGTCTGTTATGTTATAACTGAATAATTCTTCTTTCTATACTTGAAAATACGCCTGGCTGTTTTGTCATTACTGAATACCCCGTACCTCTATGTTTGGAAATGTCTGCGCTTCTCTAGTTATTATTGAATAATTCCTCCCTCCATTTCTGGAAATCTCTTTAATTGTTACCATACACCTCCATGTTTGGAAATTTCTCTGACTTTTGATTATTATGAATACTCCTTTTCTTCATATTTAGTAATTTTCCTGATCGTTTGGTTACTCGATTGTTATTTTCTATTAATAGATCAGGCCTGGCATGGCTAAGCGCGTAAGGCGTGCGACTCGTAATCCGAGGGGCGCGGGTTCACGCCCGCGTCGCGCTAAACATGCTCGCCCTCCCAGCCGTGGAGTGTATAATGTGATGGTCAATCCCACTATTCGTTGGTAAAAGAGTAGCCCAAGAGTTGGCGGTGGGTGGTGATGACTAGCTGCCTTCCCTCTAGTCTTGCACTGCTAAATTAGGGACGGCTAGCACAGATAGCCCTCGAGTAGCTTCGTGCGAAATTCCCAAACAAACAAACTATTTGTAGAGAAAAATATTGTAATAGATTACTGTTGTTCGTGTTTGCTTTTATTAGTTTACCATAGAACAAGAATCAAAGTCATTCATTTTAAACAATGTCTGAGATGACCTGCTTTGAAGACAGCGAGATGGAAATACTGCATAAAAATAACAGAAAGAAATACCTTAATTCATGAAAATAATATCCGTCCTCAAGTAAGATTTGTTTGTTTGCAATTAAACACAAAGCTACACAAAGGGCTCTTTGTGTTCTACTCACCATTGGAATTGAAATCCGTTTTCTAGTGTTGTACAGTCCAGAAGAACCGAGTGACAATAACATTAGGCCTAAATACTGTAACTAGTTTAGTGTAAGAACACTGGAAATGCTGCTGTAGCCTGAAATAATTAAGTGGACTATTCCCAACTTAAAGCCGTTGTTTTGAATTTACTTTCGCATCCATGCATGCAGATAAAGTTTCAGAAATATGCCTATTTTGTTGATGTATGGTTTGTTGGCTCATTTTAAGTCCCTATGTCAAAACTGAGCTCAAAGTTGAGATTACAACTCATTATTCAGATATTTGAGTTGGATTAAGGTACTCTAACCTAGACCTAACCCATTATTTAGTAGTTCAACATGCAGTGCAGTGTACAATTGATTATATGTTATATACCTGTACCAGTACAGAACGATCACTGTAAATAGGCTACTACAGTCCAGAGCTCAAATTTAAGAACTTCCCGACGTCCCAGGACATATAAATATTACCTGCGGGCAACAGTTCTTGCTATGTCTATTTCCCGAGTGGATAAGTGATATTCTACGTTTAAATAATTGTTTTATTGGTCATCCTTAACGGATTTTTTGCCGATAATGGGCAATAACAGCCTGTAATAAAACTGAAAGCCGGGCAAACAAGCCGCAATTTCTTTCATTAGACATATTTCCCCTGCCACACCGGCAACACATGTTGTAACATATAGATTAGAAGGTACATGTTTAAACTATTGAACAGCCTTGTTCGGTAGTTTCTGTGTGCCGATGACATCACCTTTGGGTGACAGGGTTTCAGGGCCAGCAATTTTTGTGAACAGATACCCTCCCTCCGATATCTGGTTGTCTCCACATAAATTACCTAGCCCAACAAGTCCGTGCATCCAAAAAACAGAACAACAGTTCTTGTCTGTGGTTAATGTGTGGTTTTACAAAAGAATGTGACTTTGTTGAAATATTTCAAAAAGTGAAGGAAATCTGATGATGAGAGTTTAGAATTGAATAGAGAAAGTGATATTAGTAAAGACAATAGTTGTACAAAGGAACTTTGTAGTGAAGATGACAGAATTGACAAGGATAAAAAAGTCAAGGAAAAAGCAGGCACCACCATAAGTGTCAATGGTTGTAGTGGGATCATTTCTGCTGCTTCGGCAGCAAGATCAATCAATCAAGGAGGTAACCCAATGTCTTCTGTGGAATGCAATGTAAAGTATGAGAGAAGCGATCTCGAAGTTACTAACCAAAATGGGAAGAAACATTCCCTTGGTTAAAGTTTGATCAAGAAACTACTGAAATGTTTTGCAAGGCACGCAAAAGCCACAAAAACGTTTGCTAAAGAGATAGTGTCTTGGTAAAAGGTACCAGTAATTTTCACCTACAATTGATCAAAGCCCACGATATAAGTAGAAGGAATACTCCGTGTGTTCAAGCTGCCAATGCTGAATATAAACCACAGGTTCAGCAGATAGATTTATCCATAAGAAATTTACCTGCTTATGAGCTTGAGAAACCGGAAAAACTTTTCACTACCGCCTATTACTTAGTAGTAACAGAACAGCTGTTTTCTCTATTTGGGCTATTATGCGATTTACAGAAAATAAATGGAGACATGTACATAAATGACAAATCAGCGAAAAACTTTATCACATGTATTAATGACATTATGATGTAAGATCTGTGAGCAGACCTTGATAATGCTGCAGTGTTTTCCTTCATCTCAGATGTATCTAAAGACACTGAAGTAATTGAAGAAGAAACTGTATTTGTTAAGGCAGGAAATGTTGTTACAAAATTTTTGGACTTGCAAGATCTGTGAGCAGACCTTGATAATGCTGTAGTGTTTTCTTTCATCTCAGATGTGTCTAAAGAGACTGGAGTGATTGAAGAAGAAACTGTATTTGTTAAGGCAGAAAATTTTACAAAATTTTCACCCACCCAGTGATACTGCCACAGGATTAAAACAGCAATTGAAAAGCATTTGAGACAGTTCGTGTGGAGAACTGCAAAAGAAAGGCAACCACTATAGGTACTGATGGTGTTTCCATCAATGATGGAGCAGAAAATGGACTAATTGCACTTCTTACTAGAGATGGGATGCCATGGTGAGTTGAGGTGTTGTGTGTGGCCCACTTTTATGAAAGGGAACTGTTGGATGCTGTGAAGGAATAGAAAGCTTTTATCGTACATAAAATACCTTCTGTTAGGTCTTTACAAACAGTATCATTTGAGTGCCAAAGCAAGTAGGGAATTAAAAAAGTGTCGATGATGCTCTAGAAGAAAAGAACATTAAAACTTGTGAACATCCAAGGGACAAGATGGGCTCCTCATTTCTATAGAGCGCTTGATGTTCTGATGAATAAAAACTTCACATCCATATATATATGCATTTCCACCATGCAACTGAATCAAAAGATGCCAGTGCTACAATGGTTATAGAGCTACAAAAAGCATTGGGTTTGTTTTTGGATAACATAGCAGTATTTACTGGTTAGCAGATCTCACCATGGCTTATTACAGTCCCCAAATGTGGTCTTTCTTTAAATCATTTAAGAAAAGCATGTACTCCAGGACAAGAGAAATGGCGTACAGTTCAGCAGTGAACACAGAAAATGTTGAGCGGATTCTATGTGCTACAACTGAGCCACAACAAACCATGGCAGAGCCCACAGTCACCTGATTTCAAACCATCCATATAAATAGGAATAGAAGGATGAAAAGATGGTGACTGTTTCAAGTATCTGTATGAGGAATTACCAGCAATCCTAGTTGCTCGGGACATTTTCCACACTGCTTACCCCCCGTTCCTAGGGACATTTCCCCCACTACTTATCCCCCGTTTCTAGGGACATTTTCCCCATTGCTTACCCCGTTGCTAGGGACATTTCTCCTACTGCTTACCCCCCGTTGCTAGGGACATTTCCCCAACTGAATAATCCTCGTTGCTTGGGTAATTTCCCTCACTATTTACTCCCCGTTGCTCGGGAAATTTTCCCACTGAATCTCCCGTTGCTAGGAACATTTCGCACACTGCCTAACCCCCGTTGCTATGTACATTTCGAACACTATTTACCACCCGTTCTTAGGGACATATCTCTCTCTGCTTACCCCCCGCAGCTGGAGACAATTCCCTCACTGCTTACCCCCCCCGTTGCTAGGGATTTATACCCCACTGCTTACGCCCCGTTGCAAGGAACATTTGCAAAATAACTTATAGATCTTTACATTTTGTACTTTTTTATGACTCGGTGATACAGCGGTACCTCTACGGACTCACAACGTCAGAAACCAGGTTTCAACACCCGTAGTGAACAGAACACAGACATCTTATTGACCTTTGGTCTTCACTTCAAACAAATAAACTCTTTAATAAATAATTTGAAATATAACATTTATTTTTTTTTATTGTGTGAATTGAAAACTGAATTAAACCTGAGATTCTAAGTGAGTATTGTGTTTTGTGTATGAATATATTATGTAGACTCATCATTCATTACTGCGTGGATAGGTACGTGTAATAAATTTTCGTGAGATATGAATTTCTTTTGTTAATTAGAAATTACAACTTTACTTGTCAATTTGTGTAAACCTGTTGTTACTTAGAAACTACTTGTCAATGTGTTTAAATTAATACATTATTCACACAGTTATTTTTATTTCGAGTTCAAGTTGAACCTGAAAATGTTTTTAGAATTAACATTTTGCCTCAAGTTTTACATTTGTTAGAACCACTAAAATATTGTTAGAAATTATAAACCACCTATATAATATATACATAGTGTGTAATTTATATATAATATTTATATTTAAAAGGAAACAGTAGTTGGTAATCGTATCAAGTTGATGTTTTGTTACGATTTTCTAAAAAAGAAAAAACGAAACGTGTTTGTGGTTAATATTCCAATATTGTTTTATTTTTTATAATCATGTTTATTTCATAACTGTAACCAGAATGTCAAAGTTTTCTACCGTGAAGCTTTACCTAAGGACACTTCCAGTTTCCACATCTCCATCCTTCTACTCAACGGAGCAGCGTTTTCTTCCAAAACCTGGCTGGACCTGGGCGCAATACAAGTGCTGGCTGCAATGGGCTAACGGACTGTGGCAATGGTGTATGTACATGGTGGACTTTCTGTTCATTACTAGCTTAACATTACAACATTTAGAGGTAGGTGTCAGTTCATTACCAACTTAACATTACAACATTTAGAGGTAAGCGTCAGTTCATTACTAACTTAACATTACAAAATTTAGAGGTAAACGTCGTTCATTACTAACTTAACATTACAACATCTAGAGGTAGGTGTCAGTTCATTACTAACTTAACATTACAACATTTAGAGGTAGGCGTCAGTTCATTACTGACTTAACATTACAACATTTAGAGGTAGGCGTCAGTTCATTACTGACTTAACATTACAACATTTAGAGGTAGGCGTCAGTTCATTACTAACTTAACATTAAAACATTTAGAGGTATGTTTCATGACAACATATAGTTTTGAAAACAAGAGACGCGTATTTCCAAAAAATTCTGGATGAATAAAGATATATATTCATTTGTTATCAATGTTATTCTCTTTCATCAGTTTATATTTTTCTTCAAAACATAATACTAAAATTATTCATTGTGATAAAGGAAATAATAAATTGAACAAAGAGTTTGTTTTGTTACCAATTTGTAAACAATTTCTACGTGATGGAAAAAAATGAATATTAATTTCGAAGTCTGCGTATCTTATGGAAAATCTATTTGTAAACGAAAAATAACTTGTATGGAATTTAAGTTATTAGGTCAAGGTAATATTGCGAAAGATCTTAGGAACAGTATTCAAAACTCCTTATGCAATGATATTATTGGGTCACATTATCACGTGACACTAACAGATGAATTTTGATAGGTAATTAACCAATTCCCCAAGTTCTTTTATGGGATATGAAGTAAGATTAATTAGAGTAAAAGCTCTCTTTCATAATACAGCTTTTTTATTGGATACTATAACATCTAACAACCTATTTTTATTTCAACAAATGAAAGCAGCGGTTGTCAGTCTAATAAAGTTCACAATTGATGCTTTACTATATCTACAGTCAGAAACCATTATTAGATGTGATTTTATCATAATTTTAATTTAAAATCTCATTAATCGACAGGCATATACTGTTTGGGTAAAAACTAGATGACGCTATATTCCAGAAAATGTTTGATAGGAAACTTTCATTAATCAAATTAAATCATGGTTTCAGATCATTTAAGAAAGATAATACTTAAGTTTACATATTTCTACATCTTTGGCAATTCCAGTTGCAACATGAAATATTTTTAGTGATCTATTTTCGTCTTTTCCATTTTAATAGTTATTTGAAACAGTATGGAGGAACGAGATCACTGGCTTTACTTTACGTAACATTTCCAGGTTTTCTGCATTTTTACAGTTTTATTGTGATATAGGAAAACAATATGACACTTTATTGTCGAGTTTAATAAGATTCATCAAAACTGTTAAAAGTATAGCAGTTTGTTATATTCAGTAGCTTCTGATCTTATCAACCAATGGGGATCAGAATTTGATAATTAATTGAGTGACTAATAAAGGTAATTAAGAATAAGATTTATATTTGTTATCAGTCATAATGTCGACAATTTCCCATAAAGTTTAGGTTGTTTCCAAACAAGATATCAAACTTATAATGTTGAATAATCATAATGAAAAAGTGAATAAAACGAAAAACTGATAAACATAATAACATAGATTTACACTTCACATGAGACATTAATGTTTGACCTATTACATTGTAAACCGTTACATACAAATAGTTCTTTAAAGATTTTGAACAAGTAGAAGTGTCATCATAATATTATTACAACCACACTCTAAGCAAGTTTCTATATATACAGTCTTATATACGGCAAACATAGTTTGCGGAATGCTATTTAAGTTAGCTATTTAATACAACATACATTATACATATTATAAATTAAATATATTACAGACATTATACTCAATAAAGTTACTGAAAGTAACCTTAAAAAAAATTGAAACATGTATTAGAAGAACACACCTATGCTCAGTAACATGATAGTAAAGTATATAAAACACTTGAATTGATTTGAGATTTATTTATACATTCTTCAAGAGCTGTTAATTGAAAAAATAAAGTGGGTAAAGGAACTTATTTCATGAGAACATGAGTTGTTAAGCATACATGAAGTGCCAACTGAGAAAACATTGTTACGATACAAGTACATGTCTGTAGAAAATAGCGTTCGGTAAGTTTATTTATATTCAGTTGTATGTGAGTTTTCACGATGGCAAAGCCACATCGAGCTATCTGCTGAGTCCACCACTGGTTCAGTTGTCTCAATTGTGAAACATAAAACATTAAGTAAATAAGAAATAATTATTGGACGCACCATAGAGTTTGTTTTGTTTGCAAGACTAATTAACGTGTGTCTTAATTCATGTTTCTTATATAGTCGTACAATATCTCTGAACTTTCTGTACTGAGATAAAATGTATCTGAATATTCTTTACTGGTACAAAATTCAACTGTTTCTGAACTGCGATGTACGGTATCTATACGTACTGTAACAGCATATAATATAACTGGACTTCAATTTCCATACTGGGATAAAATCTATCAGAGATTTAATCAATGATACAGTCTCTCTGAACCTTTTTCTAAACTGTAACACAAAACGCTATAATTCTAAGATAGTTTCTCTTCTTGAAGGGCAAGCAAAGAGCAACAATATTTAATTGAAACATTTATGACATAAAACCGTACTTGTAAAAAACGTGAGGTAATTTTCTAAAACACTTGTGATGTAACAAAGCATTTGCAATTAACGTATGGTTATTTACTAAAACACTTTTGAAATAAACGTGTTTTGCTTTTATATGTGATGAAACAAAATAATGTTTATCATTGTTATTAAATACTTGCCTTGATTTTTGTGAAATTTCTTCGCAATTATGATTTTCTGTCTTATTTTTACTGCACTTCCTTGTTGGCGTATCGTTTGAATTTCAGGTATTTTGCCAATACCGCATGTAAGTGCTAATTGTTTACTTCGGCTGTATTTTCATAACATATTCCTCAGTTCAGGTTCAAAGCAAGTTTGTTTGTTTTTGAATTTCGCGCAAAGCTACATAAGGACTATCTGCGCTAGCCGTCCCTAATTTTGCAGTTTAAGACTGGAGAGACGGCAGGCAGTCATCACCACCCACCGCCAACTCTTGGGCGATTCTTTTACCAGCGAATAATGGGGTTGACCGAAAATTATAACGCCATCACGGCCGAAAGTGCGAGCATGTTTGGTGCGACCATAATTCAATCTGCGACCCTTAGATTACGAGTCGAACGCTTCAACCCACCTGGCCATGCCTAGCCTTCTAAGTACGTATATTATCACAAGCCAATTTGTACAGATTTCTGCACAGCGCGTTTTAACAAGTGAATGTGGATAGATTAACAACAACAAGTTACACACTATGTTGCCCTGAAGTAAAAAAAAAAAAAGAGGTCAATACGTTTCCAGTCAAAAATGTCACAACTGAACCAGAAAACCTGTTCTAAATGTAGATAAACATCTCGAATAGACCTCACTGCACGTGTATTCTATACAATTTATTGAAGACAGCTAGAGTTGGATGTGTTATTATTGACGTGATTTGATATTCCAGTTGTTTAGAGAAGTATTACGAATCTCCAGTTGAAATATACATACAACGTAGTTTATTTGTTCTAATACTATTCTTTAATGTGTACCTTTAACAAAACAACATGAAAAACAAAGTGGCAAGTTTATTTTATAATATGTATATGATATGTTTTTTCTCAGCTGCAGCACAGCGGCTTATAAAACGGCTCAAAGTTATTATTATTTTATTAATATTTTAAGTACGAACTTCTAACTCATATCTTCATCACCTCTTGATCGATTTGAGAGCTAATATCGATTGATGTTTTCGATCGTACCAAAAGTATCATAGATTAATTCAGTGTAATCCTGCCTAGAATAATTTTAATTGAAGGTAGGTTGATAGGAATCCTGAATAATAATAAAATTGAATAAAATATACCCACTCCCTACCGCTGGTATTAGTAGTGTAAGTAAATATAGGTTGAAAAAGGACACAAAAATTGTCTCGTAGATTAATTTACTCAAATTCTGCTTAACAGATTTTGAAGTGCCCTTGGTTATTTAGGTTTCTGTCTTGTTTTATCAAATAATGCTTTTGATAGCAAAGATGTGTTTTTAGTTATGTCTTACTGGAACTATCAGAGTTAACATCTCAACTGCTTGTTTTTTGAATTTCGCGCATAGCCAATCGAGGGCTATCTGCGCCTACCCGTTCCTAATTTAGCAGTGTAAGACAAGAGGGAAGGCAGCTAGTCATCACCACGCTCCGCCAACTCTTTGGTTACTCTTTTACCAACGAATAGTGGATTGACTGTGGGATTGACCGTTACATTATAACGCTCCAACGACTGAAAGGGCGAGTATGTTTGGTGCGACCAGGATTCGAACCCGCGGCACTAAGTTTACGAGTCGAACGCCGGGGACTTTTAGCGAGTGTGAGCTGAGATATAGGAGAGTTTTCTGCAAACTTTTGAGCGTATATAAGAATAGTGTAGGAAAAACTTATAACCCTTTCCCTGCGACAACCACCTTCACTTATCTGAACAAAGATAAATTACTATACTCACTTGGATAAAACTAATTACCCATACTGTAAGAAACAGCACCAGTTGAATGAGAAGAAAAAAGAGAAAGAAAAATAGTTACGTAATTCAAGTGAAAATTCTGAAGATGAAGGTGAAGAAACTTCTCATACAGAGGTGGAGATAGTTCCTTCCTACACTAACAATAATACGGATTATGCTACTAACTTAAACAAAGCCTTGGATGTTGATAACGCAGAAACTAATGAAGAAGAAAAAATCTAGAACAAACAAATGAAAACCAAGAGTTTACTCTGGTAGTGTCGAAAAGAAAAAGTGGAAATTCATTACAAAATGAAACTACAAACCAAAAAATACACCACTTAAAACAAAACACCCAACCTTTTCATTATTATTGAAGGCGTGCCTGGCACATATAATCAACAGTAACTTGCAGCGGAAATTAGCAGATGTGAACCAACTGTTGAAACCGCTAGCGTCAAGCGTTTTACCTTCAGGCGGTGTCCTTGTCCGAGGTCAAGGATTTGTTTGGTTTATTTGGCATTTCGCACAAAGCTACTCGAGGGCTATTTGTGCTAGCCGTCCCTAATTTAGCAGTGTAAGACTAGAGGGAAGGCAGCTAGTCATCACCACCCACCGCCAACTCTTGGGCGACTCTTTCACCAACAAAAAAGTGGGATTGACCGTCACCTTATAACGCCCCCAACAAGTCGAGTCCAATGGCAAGGACACCAAGACGATTAGAACTTGTAGAACTGCTGCAGCCCTTGTCCGTCCTTCCTGCCGTTGAGGAGTCCAGGTTGAGGTCTTGGGGTTGGGTCGTTTTTTTGTCAAGAACCTCACCCTCGATCTTGCCATCATGGATGACCCTACCAGAAACGCAAGCCTCCCGACGACATCGCTCTCAGGATTACTTGCACGCGCATGCTCTCTCACCACGACAAGGTGACGATCCGACTGGAGAGTTAACAGAAGTAATAGTTTAACGTTTTTCTATTTTCTGTCTTCAGACCCTGGTAACCCAAACTATCATGTGATTATATTTATTGGAATTTTACTTCCAACACCAAATTATAAGGCAATGTGTTAAGAAATTAATGAGATATAACGTGAAAAACTTTGATTAAATTTTGCATCAGGAGATGTTATATTAAGTATTTAGCACAGATGATGATGTTTCAAAGAGCTCTGCCGATTTCAGAGGGTTAATGACAAGTATCTGTTAGTCTATATTCCATGTTGTTACTATAAATAAGCTATTGACCATGTTTTGAGAAGAAACAAAGATACGTAAAGTTCCGTTTTGAATAATATGGTTGTGATCTTATTCATTTCTTATTTGATGGGATTTGTTAACGTGTATTGATAAAAAGTCTAATCAAATTAAATGTGAAAGTGATGTGCGGCGAAAAAGAAGAATTAAATGTGTGACTTAAAGGAATGAAATAAAATTGCAGACCAAACTGGTAGCTATACCTTTATGTCTTAAACTGAACAAACAACGTAGCCAGGCTAATTGATGAATGAATATTTTCTTTAGAATTATTTATTGTCAATGTTACAAGTGTAGCTAGAAGTTTGACCACCAATTTTGATTTCATTCTGTTACGGCTAGAAAAGAAAGGTGTATAAAAAGTAACTTTCCAGTCTTATATTTGTCATCACCCAATACGTTTTTTCGTTGAATACCAGTCTCATGAATTGAGCTATGTGATGAGAGACAAATGATTCTGTGAAAACCTCTTTACATTTGAAGTGTAATACTTTAAAAGTTACGTGTTAAGTGCTGAAAGGACAAATTAAGTTGAACGTGGAAGAAATTATATTTACGGCTATGTCTTTTACGTGGGTGAGGAAGCATCACATTATTCTTATATAAATAACGATTAAGAAAACAAGTATTTCTAAGCATAAAGACGCGATTTATTCTGAGAGAACATACTAGATTTTCGACATCACATTGGTTTGACTTGTTCAGACACATTAATGTTCTGTCGAAACATGTAGTATGTTACCTTAGAACAAATGACTTCATTTTGTTTAAAATCGTTCTTTGCTAACTTATTATTACTGTGGTTTGCTTAAACGGCACACTTTCGTGTTAATAGAAATATTATTGTTTTCGTGCATACACAGAAAATAAATAACTTTTACAGATATATTCAAAGTAGATGTCCAAATTTACGCATTTTTTGAACGTCAAATTAGATTCTAAGTTCTGCTTCATTAGTATTCATTCTTAAGAAAACTATTGTAAGAGGCGGGAAGTCGATCAGAAGTGAGGAGATGCAGCAATTTAAACGAGAAACTTGGCAGAAATGATGAAGCATTGCGCCAGTTGTTGCTCGAAGCAGCCATCTTTGCTGAAGAGAGTTCGATCTCTGAGTGGGTATTTGGGTATTGATGTTAAATACCCAGGAGGGTCAGGTACAGTAGTCCTCTTACTCTCTTCCGAATGTTGATAGCATCTGGCCCGTTTCAGGGCACAGTCCATGCTTGGACACACAAGAAAGTTTATTTTTTTATTTTCATTTTAATATACATTTTTTGTATTATTTCTTTTCTTTATTTTTTATGTTACTTTTTTCCATATGGAAAATGCTACTACTACTAGTAATAACAATAAAATAAAAAAATTAGCAGAAGTAGCGGTCAGTAAAAGTGACTCATTTAAGCAGAGCTTTGGTGAATTTTTTTTTCAGTTTATTGAGTCTACTGAATAATATCACTTGCGTTTTCGGAATATTGATTTCAATTCTGTATTTCTGGCAGTATTCTTCGATGTTATTTAGAACTGGTTGTAGGTTCGTTGCTGCAATTGAAAGAGTGGGGGCACTTTTCCAGACTGCTACATCGTCAGCAAACTGTGATGCAAAACCTAAATTTAGGTCCGACAGAGGCATATTACTCACATACATGATAAATAATATAGGGCTAACAACCCCTCCCTGCGGAACTCCTGCTTCGGGTGAAAAGGACCCTGAGTGAGCTCTATTCACATTTACTTTGCACTTTGGGTTGTTCAGAAAGTTGGACAGCCAGCTGGGGTAAAGCCATTTCCTGTAACCTATGTCATAAACCATTATGCCACACTGTGTCAAAAGCTTTCTCAATATCGAGAAAGCAAACTACAGTGCATTCATTTTTATTAAAAGTGTCAGTAATTGATTCTGTAAGTCGAATCAGGTGGTCTGAAGTATGATGGTACTTTCGAACTCCGTTTTGAATTTCGGGTAATTTTGAATCAGACACAAAGAAATAACCTCCACTTGAACATAATAATACTATAGCACACACAAATAAAGAAATAGCCGAAGCTTTCAAAGATCAACTCCAAAATGTTTTTAAAACCACACTGATCCAGATATGAATACATATTTCTACAATAAAGTCACCAATTACATATTAAACAATAAACATCAATTTGTACTAATTTTTCCAATAAACATAACTGATACAAATATAAGTTCCGACACAGATTATGCAAGCATGCTACTTGTTTGTTTGTTTGTTTTTGGAATTTCGCACAAAGCTATTCGAGGGCTATCTGTGCTAGCCGTCCCTAATTTAGCAGTGTAAGACCAGAGGGAAGGCAGCTAGTCATCACCACCCACCGCCAACTCTTGGGCTACTCTTTTACCAACGAATAGTGGGATTGACCGTCACATTATAACGCCCCCACGGCTGGGAGGGCGAGCTTGTTTGGCGCGACTCGGGCGCGAACCCGCGACCCTCAGATTACGAAGTGCACGCCTTAACGCGCTAGGCAAGCACGTTACTAACAAATGAAATATCCCTTCAAGAATTACTTGAAGCAATAAAAAACACAAAAACAAAGCACCAGATGAAGATTAAATGCAAGCTGTCCTTCTAAAAAGGGCACTCCGAAATTGTTTGACCACCTAAATTCACTTTTTAACTTATCTCTATCCTCAGGATACATCCCAGTTTCTTGGAAGCTTGCAAATGTTTTGTTTGTTTTTGGAATTTCGCACAAAGCTACTCGAGGGCTATCTGTGCTAGCCGTCCCTAATTTAGCAGTGTAAGACTAGAGGGAAGGCAGCTAGTCATCACCACCCACCGCCAACTCTTGGGCTACTCTTTTACCAACGAATAGTGGGATTGACCGTCACATTATACGCCCCCACGGCTGGGAGGGCGAGCATGTTTAGCGCGACGCGGGCACGAACCCGCGACCCTCAGATTACGAAGTGCACGCCTTAACGCGCTAGGCACGCACGTTACTAACAAATGAAATATCCCTTCAAGAATTACTTGAAGCAATAAAAAACACAAAAAACAAAGCACCAGATGAAGATTAAATGCAAGCTGTCCTTCTAAAAAGGGCACTCCGAAATTGTTTGACCACCTAAATTCACTTTTTAACTTATCTCTATCCTCAGGATACATCCCAGTTTCTTGGAAGCTTGCAAATGTTTTGTTTGTTTTTGGAATTTCGCACAAAGCTACTCGAGGGCTATCTGTGCTAGCCGTCCCTAATTTAGCAGTGTAAGACTAGAGGGAAGGCAGCTAGTCATCACCACCCACCGCCAACTCTTGGGCTACTCTTTTACCAACGAATAGTGGGATTGACCGTAACATTATACACCCCCACGGCTGGGAGGGCGAGTATGTTTAGCGCGACGCGGGCGCGAACCCGCGACCCTCGGATTACGAGTCGCACGCCTTACGCGCTTGGCCATGCCAGGCCTAAAACTTGCAAATATATTAATGTTCCATAAGGAAGAAAAGCCAGCGAATAAACCTGATAGCAACCGACCAATCAGCCTGACCAGCTGTGTAGGCTGGTCATTCTTGAAAGAATAATCAGTAATAGACTCTCCACATTCTTGGAGATAACATCAAAATTACCAAAAGAACAAAATGGATTCAGGAAATTTAAACAAACGACAGACCACCTTATCCGATTAACCGAAACAATAATAGATAGCTTCAATAAAAGAATGTACAGTCGCTTGCTTCCTTGATATCGAGGAAGCATTCGACACTGTTTGGCACGATGGTCTAAGGTTCCGAATGAATGAAATGGAACTACCGCGAGGAATTATTCGCTGGTTATCTAACTTTTTGAAAAATAGAAAATGTAGAGTAAATGTTAAAGTAACTTTTTCTGAATACTTTACTCCACAAGCTGGTGTCCCTCAGGGAGATTAATAGCGACTTTTCATTAATCATACGGCCACTGATTTGATTTGTTAAAATAAAAATAGTAAGATGGATGTCTTCGTGTCTAATAAAAACTGTAATGTGAAATAAAGATTCGACTGTAGCCAACCATACTTCATGATCCATAAATTTACTTTGAAAATTGGCTAATTAATAATTAAAATTGATCTGTTGATATCACGTGAGTGTGTGGCTCAATAATATCACTACATATGGAGTTTTTAATACTGTTCCAAAGAGTTTATGCAACATAACATACACCTGATAATTTAAATTAGATACAAGTTATTTTGATTTTTAATAATTCAGATACGCAGACTTTAAAATAAATATTCATTTCTTTCTATGACGTCGATATTGTCTGAGAAAAAGGAAAAAACAAACTCTTACTTAGATTTAATTATTATTGCGTTTATAACTTTTTATTATTATGTTTTTCAAGAGAAATATAAATAAACTGAAGTAAAGATAAAAACATTGAGAAACAAATATGAATACTCATTCATCTTGATTTGTGAAATACTCGTATTTTATAATTAAAACTACGTATTCTGGTCTATCTTTTATTTATCAACCAGGACAATGCATGTCCATTGTTTCTTTTTCAATGTTGAAGACTATGTTCCTGTCCCATTCAACAAAAAAACATGAATTCAGATTAGTTTGGATTACGTTATGTTAGCTTAAACTTTCCTGAAAGCTTTCATAAAATATAAAAACTCTGTATAACTTGATTGCCAATCTTACAAAATAGAAAGAACTTTTAAGTATCCACAAAATAGTCAGTGATGGTATGTGTAGTTGACCTTATTAAGAAGAATTTCAAGATTTTCGTATGAGCCAAATGAGCAATAGGAACAGATACATATAAGTTACTATTGTGTAGAACACCTTTCAGACTTCTTTTGGAGCAATCAGTAAACAATCACAATTCACTCTGCTCATATACTGCAGCTTCTAGTGTTGGTATTAATTTTGCAATATTAGTGCAATAAACCAGGGAACCTTCATGCGAAAACAGTATAACTGTTTCTCATTATTTCTGTACCAGTAATGTGATGTCCCTACAGAAATTAAGCTCTAAGCCAGAACCCTATAACCCATAATTCCTGGAGAATCTTTTAAAAGGCTCAAATCTATCACGAAATTAATAAATTCATCTTGTATGAAAAGCTGTGGTTCATCAGATGCTTCAAGTTGAAAACACTCATTATTATTATTTCTATTGACATCAGATTCAGAATCAGATAACACTGTATCAAGAGTCTCTGGTGAAGTAGATACAGCTACATCAGATCTTATTACAAAATGAAGATTGGATAAGAAATTTCTTTTTTTATTCCGAGTATTGCAGCCTTGCATGTTTTTGAGAAATCTTGTGATATTTTGTCATTGATTCCTCACAACAAACTTACGACAAATGTAACAGAATATATTTGGATCATTTACATGACCTTTGCTGCAATAACGACCAACAAATAATACTAAAAAGAAAAAAGTATCAAAGTGCACGCACAATCAGATAATATCCAGAAAGAGCCCAGCATGGCCAGGTGGGTTAAGAATTCGACTCGTAACGTAAGGGTCGATGGTTCTAATCCCTGTCGCACTAAAGATGCTCTCTTTTTTCGGCCGTGGGAGCGTTATAATGTGACCGTCAATCTCACTAGTCATTGATGAAAGAGTAGTCCAAGACTTGGCGGTGGGGGATGATGACTAGTTGCATTCCCTTTAGTCCTACACTGTTAAATTAGGGACGAATAGCGCAGATAGCTTTCGAGAAGCTTTACGCGAAAATCAAAACAAACAAACCTGTTTCCTTGTTTCTCTCTAAGTTCAGCAGATTTTGTTAAATGTTTAACAGTTAACTGAAAAGCGAACTGCATTCTCTGTTAAAACTCAGTCTTGTAATCACTGCATAGTAAATACTTTAGAAGTCATTATATCTTTCTTAGGCAGCAGTACATCTCTACCATGTAGTTGAAAGAACGGACTTTCGAAAGTAGACTCATTTTCAGCACATACGTAATAAATGAAAAAGCTCTGTCCAAGTATTCTGATCTTTCTCACAGTATTGAGACATCGTATCCAACAAAGTTCTGTTGAATCTTTCTACTAATACGGTTGGAGTTGGATGAAAAGCAGTTGTTTTAGTTATTTTTTTTGTTTTTTTGGCAATTAACAAATGAGAAATATCTTTTATTAACTTGGAAACAAAGTTACTTTCTATATCCGGCATTAAATACTGGAGTACAACGTATCTAGCTGCAATGTTATTTTAAAATACTTTAACAATCGTATTCGCTTTTTTATCAGACACACAAGTTATTTATTTACTCATCTTTATTTTGTTCACTAATCACATGATTTTAATTACTTCTAATTCATCCTCATTTTCGGTTCTAATTTTGTTGATAGACTATTCTCATCAGTTTCAGCGACTCTACACTTATGTTACATGGAGCATTCACATTAGAATGTTCTCTGCCTGTTATATGAATTATTTCAAAATCATAATCTTGGAGTACTAATGATCAACATGGCTAACATAGAGGAAAAGTTCATTAATGTTATTAGTCATCTTAATGGTACATGACATGTGATGATAGTAAATTTCCTACCATACAGATAACAACAAAAGTTTTTCATTCAATATACTACGGCTAAACATTCTTGTTCTGAGACCGAGTAATTTACTTCAGCTTTTCGTAAATGTCTACTGTAATAAGCTAAAGGATGTTCTTTTTGTTTTCATTTAATTATGGCAACACTGCATTTATAGCATAACCTGAAATATATATGTTTAAGATAATTTATTTACTAACGCCTGAGTAACTAAAAATGAATAACTTAAAATGAGTGATTTTAATGCAGCGTGTCCTAATTTCACGAAAGCTTTTTGTCTTTTATCTGCCCAAATAACTTCTCTTTCTTTCTTAGTTAGCTCAGTTAGAGGTTTGCCAACAACTCAAAATGTGGTGTAAACCTACTACAAAATCATATATATCCCAGGAAAGCAGGAATATCTAACTTTTAGTTCAGGTTTAATACTGTTTTCATTATCATATGTCTTAGATATTCTATTTCTTTTATCAATAACTGACATTTCTTTA
Organism: Tachypleus tridentatus; assembly: GCF_004210375.1. Lineage (NCBI taxonomy): Eukaryota > Metazoa > Arthropoda > Merostomata > Xiphosura > Limulidae > Tachypleus > Tachypleus tridentatus. The sequence continues at coordinate 29,344,692 of NW_027467782.1, forward strand.
GTTTCCTGTATATTACGTAACAGATAAATGTCTTCAACTGTTACAACAATCAATCACTTTTTAAATTCTTCCCCAAAATTTAATTTTCCGTTCTTCTAAGGACCTTATGCAACCGGGGATACATAATAACTGATACTGCCCTCTGTTCTGCTTGTTCAAACATATGTTTCACACTTGTCTATCTCTGGCATTTTATGAGGTTTTCTGCTATAGGTTTATTTTAATTTAACACTATTATGTGACAAACTTGATTTTCACGACCAGGGTCACATCTCCTACAAATATTCTTCTGGTAATGTTATTACGCTTTCTTTATGTTTTCTTTCACATTTCCTAAGAAATAAATCATAATTTATTTTACTCTGTCGTGTCTGGTGTTTACTATTTCTCACATGATGCTGTGCTACTGCATCTAATGTTTCACAATTAGTAGCCTTGTCTACTACTGCGTGGTTAGGAAATATTACTTTACCTTTCACATTTTCTTTTATGAAACATTCATTAGTTATTACAACAATACTGCTATATTAATTAATACTAATGCTTGTAGCTACAATCTGTGAACAGTATGAGTGTAATTATTCCAAAAGAAGTATGAATGATGTTCTGCACCCTTATAACATATGTATCTGATACCACTGGTGTTTCGGTACTTTCGAAATTCTCGTACAGTTGACATTCAAGTTATACAGAGTTTTCGTGTGAACAGGCTGGAAAAGCTTGTAATGAGCATTGATAAAGAAACAAGGGCTACAAACAGTTAGCCTGATACCAAGTTCACACACAAAAGTCCAACTCCAACATGTGTTTTGAAAATAAAAGTCGAGTTTTTCCCCAAAAAATCTAGATGAGTGATGATATATATTCACTTGTTATCAATGTTCTTCTCTTTTTTCAATTTGTTTATATTTTTCTTCAGGAACATAATAATAAAAAATGTCATTATGATGAGGGAAATAATAAATAAATCTAACTAAGAGTTTGTTTTCTACAAAATTTGTAAACAATTTCTACACGATAGAATAAAAAAACAATATCAATTTCGATATCTACGTGTGTGAATTATAGAAAATTTGTTTTTAAAATTCAAATAACTTGTATGTAATTTAAATTATGAGATCTATGTGCCATTGGAAAACATATTAGGAACAGTATTCAAAACCCCATATGCAGTGATGTTAATGGGACACACACTCACGTGACATTAACAGATCAGTTTTAAAACTTAGTTTGCCAATCCTCAAAATACGTTTATGGGATATGATGTGTGACTGGCGACTGAAGAAGCTTTCTTTCATGATACAATTTTTTACGAGATACTGTGACATCTAACGACCTATTTTCATTTCAACAAATGAAAGCAGTGACCGTCTGATAAATAAAAGTTCGCTATTAAATCTTTACCACCATCTATAGTCAGAAATCATTATTAGATGTGATTTTATATGAATTACAGAATATTTGTTTTTGAAACTAAACTGATTCATCAAAACTGTTAAAAGACAAACAGTTCATTATATTCATTAACTTCTGATCTAATAAACCAATGGTGATCAGAATTAGATAATAAATCTCGGGATTAGTACAGCTAATTCAGAATAGGATTTTTTACTTATTAACAGCCCTAATGTCGACAATATGCCATAAGATCTAGGTTATTTCTACACAAGATATCAAGCTAATAATGTAGTATAATCATAAAAAGTGAATAAAATGAAACCCGACAAACCTTAGAACATACATTTACACTTAACATGAGACATTAGTGTTAGACCTATTACATTGTTAACCGTTACATTTTCTGTATAGTTCCACAGAGATTCTCAACAAGTAGAAGTGTTTATCATAATAGTATTACAACCACACTATATGTATGTAATGTCTATTGCTGAATGCGTGTTACTTTTCAGACCGGCTTATATACGGCAAATATAGTTTGCGGAATACTATTTAAGTTAACAATTTTATACAACATAACTTATATACATTATACATTAAATATATTACAGACATTATAATAAAAAAGTTAGTAAAACTAAACTGAAAAAAGAATGGAACATACTATACGAAGCACATACCAATGACTTGGAAACATGATTGTAAAGTATATTAAATATTTTTATTGGTTTCAAATCTGTTTAGACATTCTTAAACAGCAGTTAAGTGAAACTGTTATATGGATAAAGAAAGTTATTAAACGAGAACATGAGTTGTTAGTCATACATTCATTCATGGTGATAAATACAGAACATGTTGGATTTAATTTAATTTCTGTTCCTTCAAATAGAAGAGTTACAACTTTTGTAAGAATTCCTCGTTGGATAGTTAAGATCTGCTGAGCTACTACAGATAGAACTTCTAAATCAAAACAGGACCAGGCACCACAGGAAGCAAGACCCTTGGAATAAAACATTAAGCTCTGTTCAAATTATTCTATAAAAATTATTAATATCTATAGAAAACTTCTGATATAAGTTAGCCATCAATTTTGCTTTCATCACATCTTAAATTAAGCAAATTGTTACTGATGATATTGCAACACCTTACATTTGTGAATGTCATTTCTTATAAAAGACAATATATACATATATTAATGAATTAAAGATCATAATAAATTACAAATTATTTACAATCAACTGTAAACTGAAAATACAAACTGTTCAAAAAAGTGGTACGTACTAGATTCTAATACAAACATTTTTAAAAAGCATAACTAGTGTATTGCTGACAATTCATTTAGTATTAATACTTCACTTGTATTTTTGTATTGTGACTTTAGTGGATATCTTTAACCTCATTACCATACAGTAGAAACGATATTTGTTACAGTGAGAAATTGTTTATTTCATGAGGAGCAGAGGATACATTACCTTGAAAAACTTTCCTAAAGCAATATAGTCCAGGCCATCTGAACAATTAAAAACAACACACTGCTTTGCAACAGCTTTGGCCAAGTCCTTTGTGGTTTCAGTCTTCCCAGTGCCTGGCTGGTCCTTCAGGAGCACCCCCCAAATGAAGATGCAATGTCCCAAAGAGGGTACGGTAGCAGCGATCAGTGAGAGGAGTAATAACAAGCCAAACAGTGTTTCCCAAATATTCATAGCCATATGTCAGAGATGAGCTTATCACAGAAGTTATCATTTTTTTCATCCTAAAATTAAAAGGTGGCATAATTGCTGTCTCACTTCTTAAAGTAACAAAATGTTTTCCTTATTTTAAGTCATTTTAAGACCAAATTTCAAATTAAACTATCATTTATAATATACATTTTAGTATGCATGTCTATATATATATATATACATTTTTCAGTTTGACTTAGAATATGTTCTGATATCATTTTTTACAGATGGTAATATTAAAGAAATAAAGTAGTATTTCAACCACTTAATAAATGAGCTGTCAAGAAATGTGCTTTACCTAACTTCTGCATGTCATGTTCGTATATGCATATACACCTCTACATTTTACTCTATAACTAAACATTTTAAACTGAGAAAACCATTTTCAAATTTGTCCTTCAAGAATAAGAGGGATGAAGGTTACTTTACATAAGACAGTTAGAAAACATGACTGAAAACTGATATAATGGTTGCTAACTTATGGCAACACATTATTTCATTTATTAAACCTTATTAACCTCACTCATATATAGTTGTAGATAATACAATATGATTCAATGTGTGGTAGATTCAAAAGATTCAATACAAAGGAGCTGTAGGCTCAGTGACATTTTGCTTTCATCTCATGGTTGTCAAGTCCTTGATAAAGACACATTATTTTGATTGTTTCAGTCTATCAAGCATATCAAACTGCACAATGGGTACAAATTATTAGCTAAAAGGTTAAACTGTGCCAAACTGGCATCATTTTCAGGTGGAATGTATCACTACTTTTATTTGCTTGTGCTAGTAAAACTGGAGTTTATTGCTGGTTTCCAAGAGCTGTCTCAGCACAGGATTGATATCATTTCACTACTGTACTACCTTTTGAGTCAAATACATACCAATAGTAATCACTGTCAGATGAAGATATGCATTATGAAAGACGGGCATCACAGGAACATCAGTAATGGTTTATACAAAATTGTTATTTTTCTAACTGAAATTCTATCAACAAAGCTAACTGTATAACAATACCACATTGAAGAGGCTTCTAAAGTTGTTTAATTAGTATACTCCTATCTCACAATACAGCTGAAATGGAAACTTCCGTGGCAACAATTTGAAAATGACATATCATACACAAGACAAAAAAATATTTCCTCAAAATTAATATCTCAGAAGTGAGTAGATGAGAATAATTTTTTAAGTAAAAAAGTCAGAGATAATCCAGTTATTCATGCTAAAACATCCCCTCTGGACAATTGCTGACACTAAATAAAATATTTATAACAGCAGCACTTTAGAGAAAGAACCTTTAGTTTTAATGCCAACATAGCATTAATAGGAATAAAATCCTTTGAATCTATACTAGGTGAAGTAACAATCACATGAACTTGCAAACTCATAATAAGGAAAGGAAAAATTATCAAAAGCCCTCCACAAACTAAGTAAAGTTAACAGAAAATGTTATGATAAAAAAGTGAAGTATGAATCACAGGAAGAAGCAAAAACTTTATACATGTGCATAAGTGAGTGCTGAATCATGTTAATTTCAGTAAAGAGAAAGTCAGCTACACTAGTAGGGTGTGTCACACTCCTATTGGTGGAGAGTTGTCACGTGCTCATTTGCATGCTACAACACAGTAATACCCTTGGGAAACAAGTGAATTTGGACCCTCAATACTAGTGGTGAGTGAAAATATTTGTATATATAAAGCAGCACAAATAGAGGAAAGCTATTATGTAAGAAGAAGTAAGATTGTATCAGAAGTATGCCTTATGAACTTTTATAACTGGCTCCAGTATTTCCTTTTATTTTAGTTGTTAATTTGAATACATTGTTTTTTATAATAACAAATGTTCTGTGTAGCACCAGCCTATAACTGAGTATCTGAAGTGTTCTTTACCTGTTGACAGTATTAAGATCACATACCTAAAGCATTCTTTTCCTGTCGAGGTGAATATTTCGAGTGATTTTTTACCTGTTAGCAATAATAAAATTAAGTATCTCAACTGTTCTATGATTAGCATTAATATCAAATTTCAGCATACATTTACATAAGAAATGTTAGCCCCCCAGTGATATAATGGTATGTCTCTGGACTTATGCTGGTAAAAATCAGGTTTTGACACCCATGGTGTAGCTTTTTACAAAATAACTAAACAAACAAACAAGATAATGTTTACTCTTTGAACTGTTTTAGTGTCTCCACAATATTAAGTTCCAGTGTTTTAAAATAATGATAAATCAGGAATTAAAGTTTTTAATTTTTACACTGGTCATCACTTTTTAAATCATTGTTAAGTAGATTTAGTGAAAAAGAAGCTATGTTTTTAATAAAGATCTTGAACTAAATTTTGTTCAGAGGAAATTTATCTTAACCTTCCTTTCTTTAGTTCAAAATTTGTCATCTATATTGTTTTTATCAGTGTCAATATACGTTGGTTGTCAGTTGTTTTTTTTTAAGTGTGCTGTCAAATTATCAACAGAAAAAAATTCTTGAAATGATTGTAACAAAGAGTACACTAAAGTTATTTGATTAACTCAAAGGAAAATTCTTTAAAGTTAATGAAAACTTCAGTTTATGAATTAGTACTTACTGTTATAAATGTGTGCATCATTGAAAAATAGTGAATATTCACCTAGATGTATTGGATACAACTTCAGTTTTTTAACAGATTTGTGTTTAAGTATGTACTTGTCATAATCCTTTAATAATAATTTGAATCACTAGTTAGGGTGAATGAAAATTTTAAAGTAAATAAACACTAGTTTATTTGTTTCGAATATTTACGTAACAGCAACCGCCCCTAGATTTCAACTGATACACTAGAGGGAAGGAAGCTGCTCAATAACACCCACCGTCAACTCTCGGACTATTATAATTACGTCACTTGACCGTCAGCTTTTAGACTATTATAATCAAATCACAAGGGCGCCAGCTTTTAGACTATTATGATTACATCATTTGACCATCTGCTTTCAGACTATTATAATCAAATCACTTGACTACCAACTCTTGGACTATTATGATTACATCATTTGACCATCACTCTTACGGTATACTGAAAACCACAAAGTGCTTGCGCGATTTGTTTCTGCAATGGGATGCGAACCACGAATCCACAATCCAACACGCTAAGTGCTAAATCACGTCCTGCCCAGAGAGAACGAGCGAGCCATATAAGAGTAAAAAATGTACTTAAGTAAAGACAAATGTTGGAAGAGAATTCTTCTTTAGATACGGTGTGTTTTGTTTACATTTATATTGCATTAAATTGTAAATAAATTGCATGTATATCAAAACTTTGTTTTCTGATGTCATTTGTGTTATTTATACGATAAAACTTAAATCATCAATCTCATACACTGGCACAGTTTTCTTTATTCTTATACAAGACGGTAGAGTACGTTTTGACACCGGAAATCCGATAAATATCTTTAATGGTTTATGTGCAACATGTGTGTTTCACACGTCTCACGCTACTGTTTAAAATAGCAATATTTAGAATGTGAAATTATATTGAAAATTGCTTCGGTCACGGATGACGTTATTCACAGTTCCTGCTCCTAAAGGACAAGAAAGGATGTTTAGTTACGTACAGGAGAAAGTTATTCGTCAAGAAGAAAATGATCGAAACCGAAAAAGTGAATTGATTGTCTACCGAGAAACCACGATAGCTCAGAAGAGAGTTTTAATATCAATAACAGTGGTTGCACACGCACGACACAACCTCGGACATGCGCATTTTATTTCACAGAATATGTTTATCTTCTGTTTACTTACGAAAGCTTAAAGAAATTTAGGTGTATGTTTTTTTTACAACACTGGGAAAAGTCGGCTATTTCTATAATTCGTTTTTGGTTTGTTTTTTTGACAAACTTCAGAAACATTTCTATCTCAAAAATCTAACCGCATCTTGACCATTTGGCACGATCGCGAAATCTAATATAAGAATCAGAGTATTTTATGAGGGAGTTAATGTGGACAACATTACATTCAAGAAAGTGGCGCCACAATAAAGATTTTCTATCAGAAATTGGGTCAAAGATAAACCTGTCTCAGGTCAACACTACATTCCACAAAAAGGTGGTGCGGTAATACAGATTACCTGTTAGAGATTGGGTCAAAGATAAAATATTTCGGGTCAACACTACATTCGAGGAAGGTGGCGCCGCAATAAATATTTTTTCTTAGAGATTGGGTCAAAGATAAAACTATTTCAGGTCAACATGACATGTAATTGGTTTGACTATGACTAATTTCTTCAATTTCATGTTTCTTGGAAGCAAGTGCACCTTTGATATTGATATATAAGACTGTGAATTTAAGACATTATACATCCATTGATCAATTGTACAGTTAATAAACTGTGATAAGTATAGTGTGCTGTGTTTTTTATAATTGTTTACCATCAATTCCATACAGTCTTTGGTATTTCTTGATTTTAAATATTCTGTAATGAAGTATTTTTCTTCCTCCGTTATTTTTTATTTTCCGCCAAAGGCCGGCCCGCCCTCGCCACTGTCTGGAAAACGCTATCCTAAGAGGTTTATTCATCTTGTTGAATGTTTTAAGGAATATGATAGCACTTAAAACCGATAAACATAAGAGATGAACTTTTATATACACGTTAAAACATATTCAATACATATTTAAATACATTTTTTTTTTCATTTTGAATTTTACACAATGTAAAATATTTACACCTTTTCGTGATGACGACAAACCCACTTGAAGTAAAAAAAATATATGTCAAGATGGCTGGTATTAGTATTAACACAAGTAAAGCAGAGAACAACGTTTCGACTTTCTCAGGCCATCTTCAAACTAATACCGTCATGAAATATAATTTTACAGCTCTTTCGTAAATAATTTGTCAATGTAAACTTCATTTTATAAATTGGCCGAATTTTAAGTGAGGAATTTGTTAAATGTTTAAAATTTTTATTTCTACGCTGATAGGTTTTGATAAATAACATTCTCAGAGGGTAAAGGCAAATTAAAGTGGGGGCAAGGTTCATTTGACCAAGTAGTGAGGGAATACA